>NC_141627.1:6569030-6769030 GCF_047967505.1 Dipteris shenzhenensis | reverse complement strand
ATCGATCAACCCCTACACCTCTCTTTCTCACTCTCTCTCTCAAAACCACATACAAAAATTCTATAAACCTCCCCCCCCCCTCTCTCACAAAAACACAAAAGCACACACACACGCACACACACACTATCTCTCTCACACACACATATAATCTCTCTCTCTCTCTCTCTCTCCCTCTCTCTCTCTCTCCCCCCTCTTCCACTTATCTTTCTCTTGCATTGGATCATCCCCCAAGATGGTTTTTAAGCATGTGCAATTCTCCCCCCTCTTCCACTTATCTTTCTCTTGCATTGGATCATCCCTCAAGATGGTTTTTAATCAAGAAATTCGCCGGTATTGGCAGCAAGGAAATACGGGAAATAATTTAATGTACCTAATGTGTCTAGTTAGAACGAATGGACTAATGTTGGGTGCTCCAATAACATACAGCAATGGCTAGAGGAAGTGAATCGTATGACTATATGTGATATAAGGTAGACTGATACAGTTAATTACTCTCTCTCTCTCTCTCTGTCTCATAGAAATACGTAATGACATACACCCCCACGTATAAATTAAGCTAATGCCTTACACCTTTATCCCCCCTCCCCATTTCCTTTATATTTGATTTAATCCATATTCTTTTATTTTCGGCGCATGCAATGAAATAGTCGTTGAACTGAATCACACTCCCTCACCTTTATGTCTACACTTAATCAAGAAATTCGCTGGTATTGGCAGCAAGGAAATACGGGAAATAATTTAATGTACTTAATGTGTCTAGTTAGAACGAATGGACTATTGTTGGGTGCTCCAATAACATACAGCAATGGCTAGAGGAAGTGTATATAAGCGAACTGTACATCTCTCTCTCTCTCTCTCTCTCTCTCTCTCAGAGCTATAATACATATTGATTGTGCAGTCCACATCCTGCATCACCATCAAAACTGAGATATTAGATGCAGATAAAATTGAGCTTCCCTACTCATCTTGTATGACTTAAACACTGTACCGTATGCAGCATTCATAGATTCTCTATAGAGAAACATCTGGTCATCTCTTAACCAGTAGCCCAACCTACAACACAGTTGCACGCTAAACTACCAACCTTTTCTACAATCCTTTTCTATTGACTCAGCATGTATGTCTACACTTTGCATGCCTTTGCCCCCTCGAGATTTGCACTTGATTTGTGTTGTAGGTTGGGCTACCTTCTTTCGTTCCTCCATTATCTTTATTTTCTTTCATCTCCTTTCCTTAGATATTCATGCCCTTTCACCTTCCCCCTAGCATCGATCAACCCCTACACCTCTCTTTCTCACTCTCTCTCTCAAAACCACATACAAAAATTCTATAAACCTCCCCCCCCCCTCTCTCACAAAAACACAAAAGCACACACACACGCACACACACACTATCTCTCTCACACACACATATAATCTCTCTCTCTCTCTCTCTCTCCCTCTCTCTCTCTCTCCCCCCTCTTCCACTTATCTTTCTCTTGCATTGGATCATCCCCCAAGATGGTTTTTAAGCATGTGCAATTCTCCCCCCTCTTCCACTTATCTTTCTCTTGCATTGGATCATCCCTCAAGATGGTTTTTAATCAAGAAATTCGCCGGTATTGGCAGCAAGGAAATACGGGAAATAATTTAATGTACTTAATGTGTCTAGTTAGAACGAATGGACTAATGTTGGGTGCTCCAATAACATACAGCAATGGCTAGAGGAAGTGAATCGTATGACTATATGTGATATAAGGTAGACTGATACAGTTAATTACTCTCTCTCTCTCTCTCTGTCTCATAGAAATACGTAATGACATACACCCCCACGTATAAATTAAGCTAATGCCTTACACCTTTATCCCCCCTCCCCATTTCCTTTATATTTGATTTAATCCATATTCTTTTATTTTCGGCGCATGCAATGAAATAGTCGTTGAACTGAATCACACTCCCTCACCTTTATGTCTACACTTAATCAAGAAATTCGCTGGTATTGGCAGCAAGGAAATACGGGAAATAATTTAATGTACTTAATGTGTCTAGTTAGAACGAATGGACTATTGTTGGGTGCTCCAATAACATACAGCAATGGCTAGAGGAAGTGTATATAAGCGAACTGTACATCTCTCTCTCTCTCTCTCTCTCTCTCTCTCTCTCTCTCTCTCTCTCTCTCTCTCGCCCAACCTACAGTAGCCCAACCTACAACACAGTTGCACGCTAAACTACCAACCTTTTCTACAATCCTTTTCTATTGGCTCAGCATGTATGTCTACACTTTGCATGCCTTTGCCCCCTCGAGATTTGCACTTGATTTGTGTTGTGGTTAGAGAGAGAGTTTCAATCGAAGGATCCACGGAATTCATCTATCTTCTATCTTCCATTTCTATCTTCTATCTTCTATCTATCTATCTATTCTATTAAGGAGGGAGGATGGAGATCTCTGACCTTGCTGGGCTCCCTTTGCTGCAGACCGTAGTAGCAAGCTGCAAAGGCAAGGAGTAGGCAGAGGGTAGGGCACTGAGAGAAGGAGGGTGGTGGAGCTGAAGGAGACGAAGCGTGGTGGAGGGTGGTGGAGGTGCAGGAGAAATTCGCTGGTATTGGCAGCAAGGAAATACGGGAAATAATTTAATGTACTTAATGTGTCTAGTTAGAACGAATGGACTATTGTTGGGTGCTCCAATAACATACAGCAATGGCTAGAGGAAGTGTATATAAGCGAACTGTACATCTCTCTCTCTCTCTCTCTCTCTCGCCCAACCTACAGTAGCCCAACCTACAACACAGTTGCACGCTAAACTACCAACCTTTTCTACAATCCTTTTCTATTGGCTCAGCATGTATGTCTACACTTTGCATGCCTTTGCCCCCTCGAGATTTGCACTTGATTTGTGTTTTGGTTAGAGAGAGAGTTTCAATCGAAGGATCCACGGAATTCATCTATCTTCTATCTTCCATTTCTATCTTCTATCTTCTATCTATCTATCTATTCTATTAAGGAGGGAGGATGGAGATCTCTGACCTTGCTGGGCTCCCTTTGCTGCAGACCATAGTAGCAAGCTGCAAAGGCAAGGAGTAGGCAGAGGGTAGGGCACTGAGAGAAGGAGGGTGGTGGAGCTGAAGGAGACGAAGCGTGGTGGAGGGTGGTGGAGGTGTAGGAGATGGAGCTCGAGCAACGGAGGGTGGTGGAGCTGCAGGAGACGAAGGGTGGTGGAGGGTGGTAGAGGTGCAAGAGATGGAGGAGTTGCAGGAGGCTGATGCGCTGATCTCGTTTCTGTCGATGATGTCGCCACGTGCCTCCTCCCTTCTGTCGATGATGTCGCCACGTGTCTCCTCCCTCCTTCTATCTATTCTATTGATAGAAGAGCTGAAGGTCGAGCTTCGGAGGAGCTGCAGGAGACTGCTTGGTGATGGCGATGGCGGAGCGTAGGAGACGACGCAGCGTAGGAGACGACGGCGGAGCGTAGGAGACGGAGGAGTTGCAGGAGACGACGGAGCGATGGCGACGGAGCTGCAGGAGACGACGAAGCGAGACGACGGAGCTACAGGTTGGCGAAGGAGAGAGCTGGAGACGAAGCAGGGACGTTTGAAAAGGCGACGACGGCGATTCAATGCGTGGCGGGCGATCATCTTGAATGCGACGGCGTGAAGGTGAAGGTGACTGAAGGTGATGAAGGTGAAGATGAAGGTGAAGGTCCCTCCTCCTCCCGCCACGTGCCTCTCCCTCCTCCCGCCACGTGCCTCCCCCTCCTCCCGCCACGTGCCTCCCCCTCCTCCCTCCTCCCTCCTTAATAGAATAGATAGAAGATAAGATAAGAAGATAATATAAGATAAGATAAGAAGCCTTCCCATTGGCTGTTAAGGGCCTAATCCAAGAGGCCCTTTTTGAGTCCTAAATTCCCCTAATGGTTCATAATGGAGGACAACTCAGGAGTGCTTTGATACATTGTGCAATCGATCTCATAAATGACAAACTTGTCAATAATTTATTAAGTATCTTTTTTGAAAATATAAACATACCTAGCTAGTTCTCTACACTTGACAAATTGTACTACAAAGCCTAAAGATTCAGCAACTCAGGACACCCTCTCCTCCTCCTCCTCATATCTATCTATCTATATTTTTATATATCTATGTGTATGTGTGTACTGTATATATATATGTATACATACATACATACATATATATATATACATATGTATATACATATATATGTATATATATACATGTATATATATATATATACACATGTATATATGTATATACACATGTATATGTATATATGTATATATGTATATACATATATATATATATATATATATATATATATATATATATATATACATACATATATAAGCGTTTTATTCTCTGAGACTGATAAAGCTACAAGCGGTGAAGAAAAAGCTTTACGAACAAAGACCAGAGGCCGAAGTGGCCCCAGCCGAGAGAAAAATTGTTTAGGCAATCCATAGGTATACATATATCTAGATATTGCCTCATATATCCATCTAGAATCGTTTGGACAAACAAAGACTTTTAGATATATATACATATATGTATATATGTATATACATATACATACATATGTATATACATATACATACATATGTATATACATATATTTGTATACACATATATATATATATATGTATGTATATACATGTATATACATATATACATATATATGTATATATATATGTATATGTATATACATGTATATACATATATACATATATATGTATGTATATATGTATGTGTGTGTGTGTGTGTGTGTGTGGGTGTGTGTACATACATACGCTGGGGCACCAACTCAATATGTATTATATTACTACCCTAGTCCAAAATTCAGGGTATGGGGGGACAAGGTCCATATATAATATGCATAGATTTCCTTTATAAATTTTAAATATGCAAGGGAAAAATATGAAAATTTCATGTCCCCGCTCCCATAAAATATAAGTTATATACCTTGAAAAATATGCAAGATTTTAAGATTTGTATATGTTTTTCATAATATGTGAGGCTAAGGGGGGGGGTCTTTTGGATGAGGGAGGGTAAAACAAAAAATGCACTAAAATATGAAAAACCATCTCCTTTCAAATTAGTGTAACTTTTTCATGTGAACCAAATTTCAAGGTGTAAAGACATATTTGAAGCTCCTTTAGTGTAGAACACAACCATGTTAATTTGAATAATTTCTACTCATGGCATATTGTTAAATTCATCTCATACTCAAGATTTTGATAGGTTTTCTTACTAAAGGGAGTTAGCGCCCCAAGATACATACATACATACATATAAGAGAGAGAGAGAGAGAGAGAGAGAGAGAGAGAGAGAGAGAGAGAGAGGTACATAGACATTTTATGAACATCATAAAAGAAATGTGTCTTTTTTTGGTAATTTGCTTGAGCTACCTCCCTCTACATGTTTAAGAAACATAGATGTCATCATAGTGAGTGTCACATTGTCTTGTCTTGTATCTGAACTCCATGTCCTTGTGTCTTGTCTTCTTTAATGGATTCCATGTCCCTTGATGCCTAATAGAGATAACGCTCATGAAAAGTTGCTGCTTGAAACATGTTAATCTCTCTCTCTCTCTAACACACACACACAAACACACACACAATGTGTGTGTGTGTGTGTGTCTATATGCATGTATGTACTTTTTGTGTGTGCACATAAGCATGTGCTCACACACATATACACAAAAGTAATCAAAAGATTTTATTTTAAGGGAGTAATGTACTTATACTCACATCTCAAGAAAGACACATGCATCTCCAAGCCTAAAGTATTCTATATTGAGTGCCATGTCATAATGAAGTTATCTTTGCTAAAACTAGCAACTTGAAACATATGTTCCTTTAGAACATATTCTTGGAGGAAAGCATTAAAATACTTATAGCACAAAGCTTCCATGTCTCATGGGAGTCTTACAACATTAATATTAGGAAGGTGTGTGGTGGGGGTTGAAGGTTGGGTGGGACATGTTAGAGGAATGCAAAGTAGTATTTATTGATGGTGTGATATGTGATGCTAGATTGCAACACTTGGTATAAGGCCTTTTATGATGGGTTCCGACGACCTGCCTGCTCATGGTGGAGAAAATAGAATTGAAGAATGGCTGCCGGGTGTGGTGGTTCATGCCACACCCGGTCAGCGATCACCAAGAATTGAACGATGGTTGTCGGGTGGTTCACACCACCCAGTCGGCGATCATCAAGCTACTAATTTATGTCGCTAAGCTATGATTGGTATAGTAGTTGGAGGAGATGGAATGGCCCAATCATGTAGTGGTTGGAGGAGTTGGAGTGGGTGGTCTTCATGGCTCGGATACAAAACTTTTGTGTCAGTGTTCGGGTTCGTGCCTCCTATTGGGCCAACTAGGACATCAACCTTTCACACCACCTTTTGGAAGATAGCCGTTGGGTGGTGTGAACCCAGCCTTACTCTAAAAGGGACTTGGATTTGAGCTATCCATACTATCTACATACCCAAGCTGCATTGAGTCTTTAGTGCTTCCATAATCCATGGTGATTACATTTAAAGCTACCTCTACAATCCCTAGTAAGTGAGAGAAGTTGGCTATGAGGTCTATGAAGTAAAGCATTCATGAATTTTAAGGGTGAGCACACATGGCCAAAGGAAGCTCCAAAGGCGCCCAACTTGTGGTTTACACATGGCAGTCTTCAATGGACAGGGGTTTACACGGTTAAAAAATCCTTATTAAAAGGTAGCATTTAAGGGAGGGAGGGGGCGATGGTACTTGTATCATCTTATTTGCCTACTATAGCACCCCAGCTAGTAGGATGTTCCCATGCAAGACGTTTTAACGAATGAAATTTCATGGAATGCGACGAGTAAATACTGTCCCTGGCAAAAATTCATAGCGCTCTATAGGCTTAAGAAGCTCCTCCCTAAAATTACGAATTTGCATGACATTAAGTGGAAAGATAAGGAAACATAAAAGTGGCAATGATGGATGGGAGTTGAAGAAGGTAGAAACTAGCGTGACTACTAGTAAGGAGCAAAACTCTACCATGCATCATCGTTGTAATGCATTTTTCTACGCGAAAAACCTTCTAAAGACGAGGGTAACATAAGAATGAACTGTAAGCTTTGCCCGTTAAAAATGGGCAGGGTGTCCTTGGTTTGTAAAGGGCATGAGAAATGAATTTATAGGGATGATGTTAGTGAAATGCCCTGGGGGGGCAATTTACAAAAAGAAAAGGTGAGTGGCATGACAATTGTAGCGTTGCATTTTTGCAAACTACCAAGCTAGGGGCATTATGCCAATGCCGAGGCCCCTTGGAGGCTCTTGATAGCTTCCATCGGAGCGGGAGAGGAAGAAGGCTAAGATGAGGAAACCGAGGAAGGCGAGGGAAGCGAGCAGGAGGGAGGGAGGCCAAGGAGGCAGGGTCACAAATGTTGTTTTGACATATTAGTGTTCCTCGTCCATCTTCCTGGTTTGATAGGGATGTGCGATGTATTTCTAGCTCTAATGTTGAAGTGTGAGTGTGATATTGGCGTGAGAATGCTCAAGATTGAATCTTTTATAAAATAAGAGCCTCAGATGACACGATTGGTATTGTCTTCTGGCCGGACGAGGGACCTTGACATATTGGGGAGAGGAGGGGGGAGGGTGGCAGATTGGAGTTGGGAATCCTCAGTGTTTACCAAAAACTGAGGCTTCATGTTAGGTGAATTGTTAAATTAGAAAAACAAGTTAAACCACGTTCAAGTGGCTTGCCGTGAAGGGATTCGCAATAGGAAAGAGGAAAAGAAGGTAAAAAAGTTGGAACGACATTAATTGGACAAGAAAAAGGAGGACCAAAATTGAAAACAAGAGAGAAAGGGGGAAGAAAAAGTGGGGCCTCAACGAATCACCAAAAAAAGCTAGAAATATTTGAAAAATCAGTGAATTTTAGCTTCTTAAGAGAGGCATCGGCAATATAGCCTACCTTACGGCAGCAAGCCAAAAGCTTGGGAGAGAAGGTTTTTAAATTTGTAATTTTGAGGCTATTTTAGTTATATTTGGTGAGACAAGATGAATATCATTCATAAGGCCTGCCTGAGATCGAAAAAGAAGACGAATTGAATGTGGAGCATGGAAAAGGGAGCACAAAGTTGAGAGAGAGAGGATTTGAAGGAAAGAATCCGAAAATTAGCAATGAGAGAGAGAGAAAGAGAGAGCGGATTTGAAGCGTTGATGTGGCTCCAAGTGGCACCAATCCCTCAAAAAAATGAGCTTTCTCAAATGCCATGGGGGTTACTTAGGCCTTTAGGCCTCCATAGATGGCAAGCCAAAAACCTGAAACCAAAGAATATTTTTGGTACAACAAAAGCAAAAAAAAGAGGAGTAAGAAGTGGGCATGAGACAGCTGCAAAGCAATAAGTAGAGGTAGGAGGCGGCGAAAGGAAGCAAATGCGAAAGGGTAACAAAAGCACCACCTTTCGTCGACAAGGGGAGCCAAAGCCAAACCCAAAGCCAAAGCCAAAGCCATAGCCATGACTCGTAAGCTCTTCTTCCTCGCCATAGTCCTCCTCCTCCCCCTCTGCTGCTGCTCCTCCTCCTCCTTCCTGCGCTTCCCCGTCGTCCACCGTGATTCCCCCTCCTCCCCCCTCCGCTCCCCCTCCCTCCTCCCCTCCTCCTTCCCCCCCCACTCCCCCCTCCTTCACTTCGTCTCCTCCGGTCTCTCCCTTCACACACGCCTCCACCACCTCCATCCCCTCCCCTCTCCCGTCTCCTCTCGCTTCTCCTACCTCTCCGAGAATGTCGGTGACTTCTACCTCTCCGCCCTCGTCGGCTCCCCCCCCCAACCTCTCATCTTCACCCTCGACACCGGTAGCGAGCTCACTTGGGCCTCTTGCTCGCCTTGCAAACTCTGTGACCCCCAGGCCGCTGGCCCTCTCTTTCGCTTCGCCCGCTCCTCCTCCTACCAGCGTGTGCCTTGCACCTCCCCCCTCTGCACGCAGAGCTTAGGCTTCGCTGGGGGCCAGTGCGGTAATGAGTCGGCTAATTCTTGCGTGTTTGCGCTGCAATACGGAGACGGCTCCCGGGATGCGGGCTACATCTCTGCCGACGTTTTTCACGTTGGCAAGCAGCTTGCCAAGCCCTTCGTTTTTGGATGTGCCGTGGTCGAGGTGGAAACTGTACCCACTCCCACTTCCGGCATCATAGGTCTGAATGCAGGTCCCTTCTCCTTCCCCTCCCAGCTGCTGGGCAGCGGCTACTCGAAGAAGTTTGCTTACTGTCTCCCTGATCGTGTCACCAACTTGAATTCGTCCGGAGTGATTCAATTTGGTGACTATAAACTTCCCACAAAATTGGCATACACGCCCCTGGTCCCTCCCTTCTCGCCACTGGGAGAGCTATACTACTACCTCGATCTTCAAGGAATCAGTCTCGGGAAGGAACTCCTGAAAATTCCTGCTTCCTCTTTCCGGTCCAATGCTTCTGCTATGGGAGGCACTGTTCTTGATTCAGGTACAGCTATTACCCATTTGGCGGATTCTGCTTACAGACCCCTTGTCCAAGCTATGTTTAAGGCTACTGCACGACTGCATCCCTTCTCTTCTAAAGAGGCAGGGGGAGATGTATGCTACAGGATCCCTCTCACTGCAAGTGTTCTCCCGAGTGTGCCAAGCATCACCTTCCATTTTGCGGGGGGAGTCGACCTCGAGATGGGGGCTGATAGTATCTTGTACCCAGCTTTAGTGGAGAGGAGCAACATAGTGCTTTGTGCAGCTTTCGCTAGCTCTGGTTCGAGTCCTTTGAACATAATTGGAAACTACCAGCAGCAAAATTACTGGATTGAGTACGACCTTTCTTCTTCGCGCGTTGGATTTGCGAAGGCGAACTGTGCCATGGTATGATTCACGTAGCATCTGTGAGAAGGTGGATCATGCGAAATGTTAACGGGCTGCCACTGGCTGGATCCGACTTCACGAGCTTCACCTATTCGCAAATAAATCGCAATACATTCGGAAGGACTGCGACATTCTCGAGGAGATATTTTACAGGCTGTTTACCATTCGCGACTCATTTGAGATGTGGCAGTTGCGCACAATAAACATCTGAGTGCGGTCGCCGTTCTTTTTGGTTGTTGCATTTAAATCTGGGTTTTTGGGAGGGGTTGGTGAAATGGGATGATGGATTTTCAAGAATTGAACCCGTCCCTCAAAATATGATAAATGTGATGATTTCACACACCCATTTGGAATAAATAAATCAATGTGGCTTCTTAGGTTCTTATGTTCCTGCGGTTAGTGGACATGCAAATTTCACTTAGTGAAGTTTTGGGGGGCATGTTCTTGTGATAGGAAGCTGAGAATTCTCTTTTTGTACTCCCCTCCCCCCCCTTTTTTTACCTCAAGCAAAGCCACCAAAGGAAAATCTTTTGAAGAATTCACCGCTTAAAAAAACACCAAGGAGATTGTTGAAGAGCTCCTTCCAAGAAGTGGCTCAAGAGGTGTATGCTCAAGGTGATTGTATGACTTTGTTTTTATGTTTTAATTTTTAAGCGAAATGGTGTTTGATTAGTTTTTGGTTTTTCTTTTGTGTAGTGAAGAAGCTTCTTCGTGAAAATTCGAAGTATGTTAGTTTTAAATCTACTATAACATTCGAATTGAAATGTAAAACCTCATCAAAAAAATCCAAACATGAGGAGTTCAAAACTTCCCAACCCAAAAAAGACATTATTGATGTTATTGTGATAGATTAGTTATATCATAACTCTAAATAGGTTCCCACGATATATTGAAAAATCAATTAATTAGTTGTGGAGAAAGGAAGAGGGTGGAAAGGAAGAGGGGAAGGCTAATATAATGTGCAGTTAATGTAACCAGAATCTTATGCACCAGAACCTTCTCTATCGCTTTTATGCAGCCAGCAGCGCCTCTTCACATTTCGTCGTAGTCCCGCTTGGTTTGTTGCTGGAGTTCGACTTCTACTCTCTCTGCCACCATCGAGCTTCCTTATGAAGCTTTCACTACAAGGGCTTGCATAGCCTAGTCTCTAAGCGTTGCGTAGCCTTGCTTCAATTTCTGTTTTAGTTCTCTCTCTCTCTCTCTCTCTCTCTCTCTCTCTCTCTCTCTATCTGTGTGTGGCTCCTCAGTGTTGCTCTCTCTCTCTTGTGTGCGTGTGTGTGAGAGAGAGACTACCTCACTCTCTCTCTCTCTCTCTCTCTCTCTCGTCTGCCTCTTAGATGCCCCTCTTTAGTTTAATCCAACCTAAGCTTAATCAATTTCATGATTTTTCTACATCCATCCCTGGCGGGTGTCATTCACCATGTAGCAACTCTTTGGAACCGTGATAGGAATTTTGTTTGCAAAATTAGGCATGCCATGGAACTGATTAGGCGAGAGAATAGTCTTTGGTTTATGAGATACGGATTTTTGAAGTTGGAGGAGTGAATTTTTGGAGTTGTTTATTATTGCATATGAAGAAGTCTTCTTTTTTATATTATGCTATTTCGTTTGTGAAAACTTTTTTGTAATATAATCATTATTAACATATTATAAAAGTCAATAGCATGTTAATTGATCATTTTACAACTTGAAATGTTCTAATCTTTCCATGTTAATGTAATAATTGATTCTTTTATAATTTTGAAATGTCTAATAAAACATTCTTTATTAGCATGTTAGAATGTCAAGGTAACATTCTTTAATTTGAAAGTACTATGTAACCAACTTGATTTATTGAAAAAAAGTACCTTTTCCAAGTTTAAACAATGTTATTGCAACAAATAGCAGCTCATTATGTCACACATTTGTCTTTGCAGCAAGTAAGCAATTGATATGCAAGGAAGAGAACGATGAGGTCAATTCTCACAATGGCCCTAATATTGCAAGTAATTTCCATCCATCACCTCATTCATTCCCATTGAATGCAAAAGCAATCATTCCATCTAAGGAGAACTTGGGGGGAGGGAATTCATTGATATCACTCACCGCTACACAATTATCATATTGCACTCCTTAAAGATTTGTTTTCGAGGGGAAGTTGCTTTGTAAGTATGGAACTTACAAAGTAGCAAATCCTAAGTACCCAACTTTCTTGAAAGGGGATCTCACTGACAGGTTTTGCTCACACATTGTCACAGTGCTTATTCCTTCCACTTACATTAACCAATTTGTAAAAATTTTACAAGTTGGAGAGTTTTATAGAATAGAAGGAGCTAGCGTTGTGTTGAGAGGAGCAACTGAGGGTGGGACATCTAGATTCTCTTTGCTACTTGATGCTACTACATGCATCATATGATGTGAACCCTTTGAGGGAAATCTTCGCTTGCTGCCCGATCGTTCCCTCTCCACATATGTGTCGGGGGTTGCTAAGATGATTAACTTTGGCAAGCATAACATAGCAAGTGTGATGGAGACAGTTGCAATTGTTATCATCAAAATTGCAAATGAAAGACCAAATAATTGTTGTAGATGGACCACGAGATGAAGACAGAGCTGCTGTAAGTTAATAGTGTTTTTGTTCTACTATTTTCAATTAAAAAGTAATTGTTGCAAATTTTGCTTATGTCGCAACACTTTGGTTTTGTAGCTATCATTTGTGAACGAGAGAAAACCTACCCTCACTCAACTTGTGTAAGAATTTCATGATGAGGGTGTGGTTATGTACATCTTGAAAAATGTTTCTTTCTTGAAGGCTAAGAATACCATATGTGTTTTTGACTTCACCATTTTGGTAGAGGTGCCTGATGGCCCCATGAAAGAAAGCTTGAAAGAAGCTTTCTCTAGTCAAGTTTCTCGCCTTGGCTATAGAACAAAGGTGCCTACTCTAATACTAAATTTTGTTTTCCACCCACACAACAAAAATAACACATTGGTTTCTATTCAAACTTGTAGATATCAGGCAAATTGTACTTCCCCATTGTCAACGTAGATCTTGTGGAGCATATGTGTGAGACTTGTGGAGGCTTGCGCATGAGCAGAGAACCCCTATTCCCATTTTGCTACTCCTGCAAGAGCCCAGAAGGGATCTTGCAAGTCCCTACCTTGAGAGGAGATATTGTTCAACACAACGGCGGCGAGCAAGTTCTAGTCCATATTAAAGGCCCATATGTAGACATCGTACTTGCATTGGGCATGACTTTTCTTCAAATGTACGAGGAAGATCTAATGATGGCACGAAACAAGCTTAAAACATGCAAACCTGGTGGAAGCTTCACTATTAATAGTTCTGGTGCTATTATAGCATATGAGCCAAATGCATGAAATATTTGTACACTTTGATGATACATTTGGGTTTCATATTATTCTCGCTTAATTATTTCATTTCAATGTACTTTTGAGCAAATAAGCTTTTAAGAAACATTATTCACAGTCTGGATATACAATTGCTTCTTGAGAAAAAACAATTAGTGAAAAATCAAATTTTCAATGACAAATACCATGTCAACACAAATGTTCTCATATGTCTTTGCCAATTCTTTCCAAGTTTAAGTTATGAACAATTGTTGACAACTTTATTTAAGAACATTGTTTTCCATAGTGGAAGTTGTAACAATCCATGGACAATCTTCCAAACAATAAGGCTTGCATGCAGAAGACATTGCTTCCATGCTTTCGAACATGTTTTTGGAAAGTAAATATTCAACGCAAACAATTATCAATAAAATTTACAAAGTTAGAAGATTGGTTCTTGCTCTAATACATTCAGTTGCAACACCAACACATGGTAAAGATGCAACAATAATTCTGGAAACCTTGCCTACTTACAAAAGGCAACGAAATGAAAAAATACATTAACAAGAATACGTAAAGAAAACATTGGATACTTCATCTTTTCCATGTGTTTGTTGCGGTTCATTGAAAATTTTCTTGAAACTAAAAAGAGCAAAAAAAAACATGACTATATTCTTGATAAGCAGTGGAATAAATATAGCTTTGTCTTCTGCAGAGAACAATTTCTTATGCAATCTTTGTTGGAAATATATTAAATAAGAAAAGCTCCCTTTGATGAATAAGAAAAACCTTCAAATGATTCATAAAAAACCGAACACAAACAACTTAAATAATGTGGAATCTCGATTGATTTCCATTAGAATACCATTTGCACAAATAAGGAACTCACTTACGAAGGGCAATTTGGCCTACATGGAAGTGTTGTAAATGTTTTTGCTGATGTTAGATAGAGCACAATGAGTATTGCCTAGGTTCATGGGACAAAATGATATAGTTGATGTAGATATCAAGCGAAAACTAGCATATAAACATAGTTACATGAGTGGAGTTGTTCGCCCTACATTGACTATGTCGGCATTGATAGAATTGCTTCATACCCCTCTATACCAACAAAATAATGTAAAAGTCAACCCTGTTTGGGAAATTCACATACAAAAGATTCAATAGTCTAAGACTTTTCAAGAGGATACTGTGAGATGCAAACCTTTCAGAGGGCTTGATGTAATTCTTTGTGGCAGCCTATGTCAAGCTAGTCCTATAAAGGACGCTTGGATTTTCATGGAAAAACCATCAAATTCCACAACAATGCCAACATTTTGAAAAGAAAATGTTCTTCTCTACGAATTGACAACCCCCATGCATCAACAAGACAATACATTCATAGAAACACTAAATAGAATAAGAGTTGCAGAACACATTCTAACAGGTATCTTTTACCTTAACAACAAATATCATCATCAACCAAGAGAAAAACAATATATCCCACACTTATTCTACACAAATAATACAAAAGATGCTCACAATGAAGAAGTTTTTAGATTGCTAGAAGAAGACCCACACATATTCAAAGCAATCGACAAAAGAAACAAGATATGTACCAAAACTATATCAATTCTAGCAAGCCTAAAGAACACAAATGGATTACACCAAATCTTGCATCTCAAGCCAAGAATGCAAGCCAGGAATGATTGTTGAAATCTGTTTAAGAAACTTAGACATCCAAGATGGCTTGGTCAATGGAGCAGATGGAATTTTCAAAGATTCTTTCGAAAACTCTCAGGAACGTGTACTATGGATATTGTTCAACAATCAGGCCATAGGCAAAAAAACACGATACAACAATGCCAACCTCTACAACAACAATGTTTCACCTAATTGGACACCTATACATCCCATAACAAGGGAATTCCAATTTCTGAAAAACTACTTGAACACTATTTTAAGAAATCAATTCCCCATACAACCAGCAGCAGCTAGAACCATCCATCGTTCCCAAGAATTATCTATGGATTGTCTTGCTTTTGATCCATCATTATTAAGTCTCATGGACTTACATACACAGCTCTATCACGCATACACAATCCAGACAATATTTTCCTCATCAACCCAATCCTACCAAAACACATAAAAGTTGATGTCAATGTTCTACAAGAAATCCAATACTTAAACAACACCGAAAGTGGATGACAAGACAAATACATTTCAATGCCAATACAACAACAACAATGACACTACAATCACTAAACACAAGACCATTAACATCACACTACGAAGACATACTCCATGACAAAAGCATGCTAAATGCAACAATCTTATGCCTCCAAGAGTTGCATTCCAAAGAAGACGACTCTCTAACATTGCCAGGATTTACATGCTTGCAAAAAAATAACGATGTTGGAATTGCAACATGTTTTAAAAACAATTTAGTCTTGGACATGGAAGAATACATCATACAAAGACATTGCGAGTGCTACCTCATAATATTCATGACAAAGAAACATTCCAACATTGCAATAATTAATGTCTACAAAGGACCTATAGCACCACATTCAATACTTGTAACTATAATCGACAAACTACTCCTTCAAATACAACATGGAATTCCAACTATGATCATTGGAGACTTCAACATTCACTATGATACTACCAAAACTACTTCCACACAACTTACCACATACATTGAACAAAGAAATTTCATGCAATTGATTCATGAACCCACAGTTATTTTCGGTTACACTATAGACCATATATGGTCAAACACAAACAATGACCACAATAAAGTTGGTACTAATTTCATTTATTGGTCAGACCACTCTCTCATTTACAAATTCATTGACCTCCATCAAGGGCATGCCTTTTGAATGCAATTCACCTTGTTTTTATACGATAAATAAAATTTTGGTTTTCGCCTGAAAAAAAAGTATTCGTCCATGTTTTGGGTATATCTATATATACATTCCTACCATATCAGCATATATGTGAATCCACCTTGTGAAATTTTTGTCATGTTGTGAGTCACTCAAAAGGCTGAAAACTCCATCATGCATATCAATGACTGGCAGTTAGTATATGACATCCCCACCGATGACACCATTGCCTAACAATGGGTAAAGACCATAGGATAAACATAAGCTCTCACACATATAGTGCATTAAATTTCAGTCAAATTAAATCCTTAAACGGATCTAGTGTTGAGAGGCCACGCTCAACATCATGTGAATACATGTGCATAGCACTAACACATATAGAGTGCTATAAAGGAAAGGGTTAGATGCCTGACCCTGACCCTAACCCTAAATGGGTTTGTATATGTTCTACATTAACAACTTGTGAAGGATGTCCAATTTCATTTTACTCTCTCCCAAATGAGCATTTCTACGCAAAAAATGCTTGGAGAGTCTCATTGATAAGGCCACGCACTGCACCACTAAGATAGAAATAATTAATCACAATATGAACAAGAGATTGAAGCTGCACTATGTGTGTTGTTTTTGGAGAATGAATTTGGACATGTTAATGGGTTTATTTCTAATGTCACACAGGGGAAAAAGAAGGGAAATGCTTATTTTCCTTATTGTACACAAAATGCACCATGGGAAATAGAGGGAAAAATAGTTGTTTTTCTTGGGGAAAAATATCTTAAAAAGCAATTGTGATTTTTGGCCGGCTACGTCTCACAGGGAAGCCTAATTGATGGCAGCCCATCTTGGAGAAGTGAAACTCATTTTCAATCCTTTTTTATCCCCCCAAATCTCCACATGATCTCCACCTTTTTCTCACTCTTTTCCTCTCCAAGTCCTAGCTTACTATTTCACTCCCTACTTTTCCTCTCTCAACTCTTGGTGGACTTCCAACTTACTATTTCCCCATAGGTCAGGCCATTTGAATGACAAAAGTCATTCAACTTGTTTCTCTTTTTCCTCCATGACATGAGATCTAGTAGAAAACATCAAAGCTCATTTTCGAGCCTTTTAGCCTAGAAGGGAAATAGCCCTCCACTACTCAAAGGAGGGCCAATGTAACATTGGGGAAAAACACAAAAAGAAAAGAAAAAGAAATACTGCCGAGTTTGCATTCATTGAGGATACTTGAGTTACTTTATTATACCTAAAATATGGTGCAGAATATGGTATTTTTGACATCATTGATGGGTTTGGAGCAGGCCAAAACCCTTGGATTGGCTTTTGAAATGCTGAAAAACGGGTCCCTAGAGGCCCGAAAAAGGCAAAAAGCGCTCGAAAAACTAGTTGTACAAATGAAAGTGATTTAACAGGTTGGCCCTTGATCGCTTTCATTTTGTACAATTGGTTTTCCAAGCCTTTTTGGCCTTTTTTGAGCCTCCGGGGGGACATTCTCGGCATTTTAAAAGTCATTCTGGGGATTTCGGCCCGCTCAGATGCATCGGCGATGTCAAAAATACCAAATTCTACACCATACGTTAGTGGGGTTATGCCATATTTTATTGTTTTAGAGGAAAGAAAAATGAAGAAATTGTGGATTTCTCTCAGGGCCCCAAAATGAGCTCCCATTTTTTCTAATGCTTTGTAAAAAAGCTTATCAAGTTTCTAAGTTTGGTGCATGACAATTTGCACTAAATTCAGTATCTATTTCTCTTGAAGATGTTTTTCATAGTGTGTTATAACTTTGGCCTTGAGTGTTTCCATAGCAAAGTGATTCCCAAATCTTGTTTGACTTCATTGGAACTACTTAAAAGTGTAGGTGTCCCCAATTTTATATTATATGTATTCTTGCACAAAGTTATTATGAAGGTTGAAATACTATATAGGGATTAGGCTATTATTTACTCCTTAAGATCTCCATGCATAGAGGTTGCTCTCATCATGTACAGGCATGACCTAGTAGACCTTAATAGGCTAGAGCCTACCTTGGGTTGCAAGGCTCAAAGAACCCCTAAATTGCCTTGGAGAACCCCCCTTCTACCACTAAATTTAAGCCATAGCTAAATTGGGGAATTGACCCTTTGGCGTAACTTGACCAAGTAATGGGAGGATGAAGATTTTGGGCCTTAAGTGGTGGGTCCTCTAATGGGTACCAATCCAATCCATGAGCTCCCATTATATTATATACTATGCATCCCTTTAAAGTTTTAGCCTATTATCAAAACTCCCATTATGGTTGTGTTAACTACGTGCATCATAGTCCTAACAAATTGTAGAATTTTGGACTTTTGAAAAATTTGAATTTGAATTTGTATGATTGGCCATATTATAGTCTTACATAGGTATACATTGACTAGTGGCTGGAACAATTGCATCCCTATATTGCCCTCATAAAGTTTCCTAGTGATGCACCTTTCATAGAGTGGGTTGGAGCACATATTTTGGGCTGAAGGTCCAACATCCAACTTACTGATTCATGCATTGAGATGGCCAAGTTGAATGCTAGTAGCTTCTCCCTAGCAACTCTATCATATGTACAAGGAGATTCTCCTAGGGAATTGAGATCCCAAATATGATGTTCAAGCTTCAATTTAATTTCTCCTAAACAATGCTATAATTCCTTCTAAAACGAATGCTTATCAGCATCACTCTTTATTCTCGCTCTGCACAATAAGGGATGGGCTTTCAGAAGAAGCTTGGGATGGTGGAGAAAAAGACTCAAAGGGATTTGGAAGGTAAAGGCCTCAATCCTATTCTAGAAGATTCTTCATTAGAGGTTAATGGTGACAGCAAAGCTGACAAAGCATCAACTAGTGAGCCCAGTATGTGTAATGTGTATCAAAGACTATGAGCTTGTTTGTCATCTATTTTGGAAAATGTCCAATGATGAGGTCAGTGTTGGTAGAAGTTAGAGGTAGCTATTAGGAGAGTTGGCCTAATGGCCAAATTTGCCTTGTGCTCTGATTGAATATGCGTGTTGGCTGTAATTGAATATGTGCATCAGGAAATTTGAGAGCTCAAATATGATATTTGAAGTTCCACTATAGATCATCAATTGCCAACTTTCTGTTTGCATCACCCCCTAAAGGTGGTGGATAGATGTTTAACACATGGAAACCCTATCACTTCAAACTTTGCATCACTCAAGGCTCATGGGTCTTTTAGTTAACCATGGTCAACTAATTATTTCACTTCTTTCCCATATTTTCAGAGATAAAAAATTGATCATTTTGAAGTCAAATTTTAACAGTACATCAGCTAGTAAATGACCAATATTTTGGCATTACCTTGAAGAAAATCTCGACTTTTTTTGAAATTGTTATAGAGTCAATAATTCCAACTATTTTAAGAAGCTTTCTTGAGAAAATCACCATATCTTGATCAAAACTCATCAAAACCTCAGTGTTGTCTTTTCATGTTCAACACATCAAAGCCAAAAAATCCTACCATGAAATCTTTATCACATGACATTTTTGAGAATAGATGGAAAATCCTTATAGTTTTGGGTAGAGAGAGAAAACTTTTCTTGCTTTACAAAAGACGAATCGTTATCACATTTTTGTGTAGAAATAGAAAATCCTTGTAACTTATTTTGGTAGAGAGATATATTTCTTACCGCACATAAGATGAAAATTCTTATCACATGTTTTGGATAGAGATAGAAAATCCTTATCACATGTGTTTAGTAGACAGACAAAATCCTTATCCCACATAAGATGAAAATCCTTATCACATGTTTTGGCTAGAGTGAGAATTCCCTTACCCCCCCATAAGATGAAAATCCTTATCACATGTTTTGGCTAGAGAGAAAATTTCCTCACACCACATAAGACGAAAATATGTATCAGATGTTTTGAGTAGAGAGAAATTCCTTACACCACATAGAGATTAAAAATTAGGAGAGAGAGAGAGAGAGAGAGAGAGAGAGAGAGAGAGAGATGCTTGATTGAGAATCAAGCACATTCGGATGAATAATCTCAATTGGTACTTAATTTGGTCAACTTCAATGTCAAGGACACCATGATCTTGATCATCAAGGAGTAACAATTAGTGTAGGGAAAGAATCAGCAATTATATTCAATGCAAAATAATATGTCCACAATCACAATGCTTCAAATTCAACTCAACAATGTAAAGAATTTATCATTTAAGATAGGTCAAAATTATCTTATCCCATTGAAAGACATTGAAACCCAATTGACCTTAACTAGCTGCTGAGAAACAAAGAATGAAAGACTAGTTTAGATCGTATTAAATGGTGTTGGAAAATATTATGGATATTTAGTGATAGCCATCATCACGAAATGATCCACCATCATTTAAAGTCATGTATAACATTATTATCCAAAGTAGATGAGGAGAAGTCCCACAACAAATTCAAAGAATCACGAGCAGCATTATCTACTCAAGGAAAAGGTTTCCAAAGAGAAAGAGGTAGAGGTCAAATCAATGCTCAAAGACACATTGCTAGAGGAGAGTATTCACATAGACCTAGTAAAAAGAAGGGGACACAAAATTTTAAAGGTAGAAGTAAACCTGGTAGAGAAGGCTATCAATCCAAAACTCAAAAAAGTACTATAGGTAGCTATAACTATCTCATAACTATATGGCATTTTGGCCCATTAGGAACCCTAATGTAGAAACCAAAAGGGGTATCTTATTAATACATAGTGTAATATAAACAAAAGTTAACAACACCACCATCATTTAGGTCAGAGGCAATTTGTCAATTTCAACAATGAACAAAATCAAAGTCAACCCTAGGACAATAAAGTTCAACATCAATTTCTTATCTCTCAATATTCAAATATAAAAAGATCATTTGGACAATGATGAATGTATTTGGTGATTTGATTCAGGTGCAAGAAATCATATGTCTCATGAAGAAGAATGGTGCTTTGAAATGCATCTGATTAAGAATGCAAAAGAAAACGTAATCATGGGTGAAAATATCCCACACTTGAGTGATCAAGACATTTCAAAAAGCATAAGAGGTTATTTCTTTGTTCCAACAATGGCTCAAGCTCTCCTATTAGCTAGTCAAATGACCAAAAGAGATATGGAACTAGTTTTCAACAAGTTTTCTTGCACAGTACAAGAATTGTACACTTCGAAAAAAAATTATTGCAAGAGGTGCAAAAATTGGAAGGCTAAATTGTTTTTAATCTATCCTATTCAGAGAGCCTTGATGTCGGTTGCTCATTTACTCAAGCATGTACTATGGGACGAGAGATTTGGACACCTCAATTTCAAAATCTTGGTTTCAAGCAAACAAACATGGGTCAAGGCATTTTGTAGTTTTACTTTCAAACATGTATGTGAATCATGTTATATGGGAAAGCAACCCCATCAACTTTTCCATTTCTTGGTCTACTATCATATTTGGGGTTACACCTCAAGTTTATCACTAAACAAAACATTATATTTCACCACCTTCACTGATGATTACTCCTGGAAAATATGGCTCAACTTTCTCAGACAAAAATCAAATGCACTAAATTTATTTATAGAATCCCTCTACATTTCAAAGCATTGTTGGAAAACAAAATTAGAAAGCAAATAAAGATCCTTGAAGTGACAATGGAGGAAAATATAATCCGGTTCTATAGAGACCATGGCATCCAAAGATAGTTCACTTGCAGGTATACTCCTCATCAAAATGAAGATATACATTAAAGAAATAATAGAGTCATAGCAATACCTACTAGATGCATGATGGATGAAAAGAAAATTCAATATGCGTATTGAGATAAACAATGTAAACTTGGGCACAAGATAGAGTAAGGTTAGTTTAGAAGCAAGAGCATGCTGCCACATTTGCAAGAGGGCTTTATTCCAAATGTACTTTAGTTTAGAAGCAAGAGCATGCTGCCACATTTGCAAGAGGGATTTATTCCAAATGTGAGAAAGCATGCAAGGTTGTACTTTTCTCCTATAAAAGGGGTCACTTTGAAGATTGGACTTATGCAATCTCTCAAATATGTCTATGAGTACAAGTCTCAATCTTATAATCTAATTGAAGTTGAGTGTATGCTATTTAGTTGAGCTCTTCATCTACCACGGAGTAGTTTAAGCACACCATAGCCATAGATATAAGACACATGGTATTAGAGTAGATTCATGCCTCCTATTGAGGCTTTCCTACCTTCCATCTTGTAGTTTGGAGTCCTCATTTTGTCTAAAAAATCTCTGCATTTTGAGCTATGGAGGAGCAAGAGATATTACATTTTGAAGCTTCATGCACCTTGCGAACTTCTTGTAATTGAGATAGATTGAGTCTTCTTGTGAGTGCGTGAGAAGATTGCTCATGTTTTATTTTGACTATTTGTAAATTTTCTCTATGTATTGGAGAGAGAGACATAGAGAGAGAGAGAGAGAGAGAGAGAGAGAGAGAGAGAGAGAGAGAGAGAGAGAGAGAGAGAGAGAGAGAATTGCATGCTTAGTTCTTTCATTATCCTTCATCTACCTTCTAATTCATGCCATCGAGTCATATCCTATTAGCATAGTACTTCCTAAGTTAAAGCTACTATATAAAGCAACAAGCATTACATTTTTAGCAAGCAATCCTCGTTATAGTGTAGCACCAATGGCTCGAGCTCAAACTAAACTAGATGACAAAGATAGAGCTTTGACTTAGAAGTAGACATACCAATATGCAAGGACATACAAGAAAGAAATACCCAAGTAATCCAACCAATGAGTAGCACCAAACAAGGAAAATTTAGATGAGATACGAAGCAAACCATTGACTCCTACAAAATGGCTACATACTACTTCAACCCATCACTAGCAAGCTACAAAAGAAAAAGACATGAATGGTTGTGACCTAAAACTAGTGCCTACAGCCATTGAACACTCAAGTGATGGAAGCAAAAGCAACCATACATAGTCCATCCCAAAGCAATGACCATGAATGCATCAAATGACATGGGTGACTTGCCAAGCAATAATAAAGAAGCATTTTGAGTCAAACTACAAGCCCTACATGACACAAAGACACAACAAGCAATAGCCCAGCATGATGAGATGAATGATATAACATAGGACAACTCCTTAGCACAACACCTTCCAAACACACAGGGCCTCTGGAGAAAAAGATGCCATCTGGTAGATAAGGCCACATGGCAATCAACACATGTGGTATGATAGTAGCACACCTAGTAGGATCAGACAACCCCACGTAGTATGTTAGCCATGTCACTATTGCATTAGTGCACTTTGCCAAATACTGGCACATCATCTTTCAATTTGCATGTGTAGGATCTACCACATCAACATTGTGCTCCACTAGCACACCTCTTAATAAGCAAAAAATTTACATGGGCACATCATAATTTTGGACCTTCTTCTTGATCAAATTTTGTCATACCAAGTGCAATGCACCTTATCTATAAAGATGTTCACTAGGGAGGCTCCCTACACAAATCAAGTACCTCTTAATGCCAAAAAACTAATAATGGAAGACTATTGCGAAAGATATATGTCATACATAATGAATTGAGTGAAAACATTGTCTACTTTGGTAGGTAGAATTTCAAGTTTGTAATCAACCAAGTATGTCAAAAGGGAAAGATGATTAGCTAGTTTCTCTATCTTAACATCTATTAAATTGCTATTACTTGGAAATGATATAGGCATGAACATTGGATACATCTCAGGTATACCTGGAATCTATATCATGGTTGCACATATTCATCCTAGATGGATATAGCAACCTACAGGGAGATCAACATCACATAACAAATGGTGCCAAGTGTAAGGCATGTCGAAAAGCCTCAAACTTAGGCCATGGTAGAGCCTTCATAAAGAAATCTGCTAAGTTGTCCTCGGTGGGAATATAGGACAACAGGATGTCTCCAACTGGCAGTCGCACTCTCGAGCATAATCATAATGAACCTCAATGTGCTTTGCACACGCATGAAACACTGGGTTTCTCGCAACACTCAAAGCACTCTGGACCCTGGTTGCCAATGTAGATGGTAGTAGAGGCCTGTTGGCTAATGTTTGGCTAATGTCAAGATCTGTGAGTAGCTTATAGAGCCAAACACACTCTACTATAGCTGTGAAGGCCACCCTGTATTCAACTTCACAACTGGAAGTAGCAATTGTAGGATGCTTCTTGCTGAACCATGAGATGCATGAATATCCAAGCATGAAACAGTTGCCACTATGAGACACTTTTGTGTCATAACAACCTACCTAGTCACTGTCCATAAAACATGTAAGAAAGGTGGAGACCCATCACCATAGAACACCCAAAGTTTGTGTGGCCTTGAAGTAATGGAAGACTCGCTTCACTACGAGTTTTAAGTAATACATTTACTTTGCATTCCTTAGATAAGATATCTATCTCATTTTGAAATGTAGAAGAGTAAAACTTAGATGTATACTACTCGGGTATATAACTTTAGGGACTGTGACTATTCATTTGGCTTTTCTATATAACTTCAATTTTAAAGCAAAAAATTTCCTTTTGCATTTATCCATCCTTGGACTTTATAATTTGAAAATGTTTCACTTAGTTGGATACGATGGTTCTCTCTTTTTATGACTTCTTCACTTAGTTGGACTTTACAAATTGAAATGTTTCACTTAGTGGGATATGATGGTTCTCTCTTTTTATGTCTACTTCACTCAATTGGACTTTATAATTTGATGAAAAAATTTCAATCATTTAATATGATTATATAGCTTGTATTCTATAGTAGCTCACAATCCTTTAGTTATGTCAATATGGCTCACTGTCCTTTAGTTCTAGTCAATATAGCCCTCAATCCATGAGTCAAGAAAGGATGGAGACAAGTGTAGGGCTTGCTCTAAACTTTGTAGGCATGATGTTATACACACATGCTCTAAACTTTGTAGGCATGCTGTTATACACACATTTGTGTACCGCAGGTGAGAAGCTAAATAATCTATTGTTGCTTATGCCCTAGACCATTGGGGACTTGATGGCCCAAACTAGATTCGAGTATATAAACACCTCAAGTTGGTATGCAATAATTCATAGGTTTGCTCATCCTTCCTTCAATAAAAGAGTGTTAATAGCCATTGAGCATGCTAACAGATCTGGCCCATCCAAACCCTATGGGTTTTGAGCCACAAATGGCTCAGTTTCAAAGTAGTCACCAAGATCGCTTCAATTAGAAAAGATAACACAAGAGCCATTTGGATCCCATATATGGATGACACAAGGTCCATTTGAAGATAGAGAGAAGGTTGAGAGAATAAGCCCTGGGGCGTCAACTCAATATGTAATATATTACTATCCTCGTCCAAAATCTAGGGTATGGGGGGGAAAGGTGGATATATAATATGTGTGGATTTCCTTAAAAAATTTCAAGTATGCAAGGGAAAAATATGAAAATTTCATGTCTCGCCACCCTCAAAATATAAGGTATATACCTTGAAAAATATGCAAGATTTTTAAATTTGTACATATTTCTCATAATATGTGAGGCCCAAGGGGGTGGGTCTTTTGGATGAGGGGGGGTAAAATAAAAAATACACTAAAATATGAAAACTCATCTCCTTTCAAATTAATGAAACTTTTTCATGTGTTATCCAAATTTCAAGGTGTAGAGACATATTTGAAGCTCTTTTAGTGTAGAACGCAACCATGTTAATTTGAATAATTTCTACTCATGGCATATTTTTAAATTCATCTCATACTCAAGATTTTGATGGGTTTTCTTACTAAACGGAGTTGGTACCCCAAGGAATAAGCATAAGCCTTGGCACCATATGGGCCCAAGTAGAGGGTGTTGTATTGTTATGTCACATGTGCTACTGGAGGAGCTGGGGCTATTGTGTTGATTGGCCGCCTAGAAGAGTAGTCTTCACACTAGAGTTGTCCTTTAAGATCCATGGTGGCTAGAGTTGTGCTTCAAGAGCCACCATTGTTTGTAGATAGTCGAAACAATTTGTAGAAGAGTAGCTTTGAAGAGAAGCTTTCCCTAGAATATGGAGCCGGGACACAACTGCTAAGAGGTGGAGTGTATGAGAGCTTTTTCCCAAAATTATGACATCTTTATCATTCAAGTATGTCCTTAAACAAATAGCTCTAGAAATGGTAGCATTGCTCTACCTTCTGCATCATGTTTCCATATTTGAATACCTTCAAATGGATTCCATTGACTTGATTTTGGATGCATCATATATTGGAACACTAGATCACCATTACGCATGAAAAACCAAAATTGTCATCATTTTGAATGACCCACTAATGCTTCTTTTCCTTTGCATTAGTTCCCTTTACAAATGCTTTGAATTAGGAATCTCTTGAATTAGAAATGGACATGGATGAGAGTTTTGGCATTTATTAAAGGTGAGGAAATGTGAAAGTACAAGTCATTCTTAGTTTCTCTGAGATCTACTAAACAATGCGTCAATGTCCTCATTTGTATGTCCCACCATCAAGAACCCTAGTTGGATCATTTGGAACATTCCACGTGCAAAACCAATTATAAGAATGCAAACAAGTATCTATTTTTGATTCCCAAAGCTGTAGTTATTTGCCTTGTGCATATGTATTTTCATCTTCTGGATGCATGTGGCAATCTAATGCATTTCTTAAAATCAATGTATAGAATAAAATTTGCCTCCTATTACCCTCCTTTTAGAAATATCATTGTATATACATGTGCTTTTCTAGTCTCCCAAGTTTTTGCAAACATAGTGACAACAATGAAGCAATAGTGAAATTAGGTTCATTCTTCCAATATTGTAATTTTTTATAACCCAATTGCCCTAGCCCATGAGTGAGCATGCCTATTAAGGCTACAAGAAGTTACATAATATGGTTCAATAACTTTGGTATTGGTCGTAGCCTTAGTATGCAAGTCTTCATTTGTACCATCTTGTCATGAATGATGCAAAGATTCTTCTTTGGGTCCAACTTTGAAGACAGCCTCCATTCATAATATAGGCTGTTGCAAGACATTTGTTGTAAACTATGTGCACCTCTCTTTAGCAGTAGATTTTCCCTCTCACTTCCTATCTTTGTTCTTTCTAGCTTCATTTTAAGTGTAGAGTGTAGAACAAATGTCACACTTGGATAATGTGCTTATCTTTGATAGACTATCTTGTTTGAATATAGTGTAGTGTTCCTATAATCTACTAAATGTTGACCTTGACAAAGGCTTATACTTTGTTCATAAAATATCCACCTACTTGTACATGGATGGGATGATTGTGTCTCATGCTCACTTATCATCATTGTTTGACTTTTATAGGGCATTTTCCATGGATTATACTCAACAAAATGTTGAATGACATCTTTCCCAACCTCTACATGCCTCATTTGATTTCATATTATCTCCTTATTTCTTTGCATAGCTTTTCACACTCCAATATCGTACTGTTTCTTATACCTTTAGAAAGTGTCTTTGGAATCCCTTGTATCGTGTATCAAGCCTTGCAAAATAGACACTTGTATGTCCCTCAACCCTCTCAAATCTTTCTAGGTTCTTGTAAATGTGATTCACAGAATCATCAAAACATTGACCTAGTATTCTTGTCACACATTCAAAACCATTTTTCGATTAGCAACTTGACAATAGCATCCTTTACAACAATCAATATTTGGGGGTAGTCTTCATGGCCAACCTTGTTTTACTTTCATTTTTTTCTTGCTTTTTCCTATTTATCATCAATTTTTAAATATGTGCGATGTTTGCCCCATGTTATTTATTAATAGAAAGGAAAAAATCCTTAATATTGTCTCATTTTCAAAATTTTCACTGTGCAAACAACCTACTCCCACCATCCATCGAATGTAAGTCATCCAATTGGCCATTTTAGCAACTTCATATAAAGACCATATTCTATGGACTTATTACTTATACCACCTGGCATAAACACTTGAGAAGTGGCTATCCCAAGGTGATCATCCCCTAGCTCTTTAGAATCAATTGCTTCATATGGATGCACAAGAAGTACGTGACCCTACCCTAACTTTATTTCCAATGGTTGTGATCATAAGAATATTTTCTCATGACCCAAGCATCTCTACTTTTCCTCTATCATCATGTTACAAGCGTGTCCTTACATAGGTTCTTAAACAAGAAAAATGATTAAAAAACCATATACACAAACATATTCTAAGATACACCCACACATACTACAATTTGACCTTGGGTAGATTTGAGAATTGATAGCATAGAGTGTTGGAGACAATGGCAATTTGCAAATCGACCTTAGGTCCATTTGATGATCGCTCACATATACACATAATCACGTTCTTAGAAATTATACACACACGCACACAAATAAATTCAGACACACGCACACATAGTGCAAATTGTCCTTGGATCTATTTCCGATGGTATCATGTAAGGTGTAGAAAATAATGGCCAAGCTTTGCAAATCGACCTTTGGTTGATTTGATGCACTCACACATACAAACAAATTCAAAACATGTTTTGAGTTTCCAAATCAACCTTAGGTTCATTTGAAAATGTTGGTGATCACGCACACACACACGCGTGTGCATGCGCATGGATAGAAACACATTCTTAGATATTATGCACACACACACATGCTCTCCATCTATCTATGTACATATGTATGTATGTATGAATGTATGTATGTATGTATGTGTATTTATTTATTTATACATACATACAACACACTATTCAAAATTTTTGGACTTGTGTAAAGTCCAATTTGAGAAATGGACTAAAAAACGGTCCAAAAATTTTGAATATACTAGTAATGTTGTTTTTTGAACTAGATTTGACAACTCCAAACAAAAGATTTGGTGATTAAGTACTAAGAACATCAATGCATAACCAAATCTCTTACAGAGGTGGTCTACATAAACATCTTCATAACTTCTTATGAATTGAGCTACTATCACCTAAGAACATCAATAGATGACCAATTCTCTTAGAAAGGTGGTGTAAATAAACACCTTTATGTATAAGTGGTGTGCACACACCTTTATGACCATTTCTTTTAGAAAGGTAGTGTACATAAACCCCTTAGAAAGGTAGTGTACATAGATCATTTTATTTGTAAGTGGTGTGCATATACACCTCACTTGGTATTAAAAAACACCCTTAACTATAAAAATACATTGACATAAATTTTAAAATACATCATTAAGTATAAAATGGACCTCATAAACAATCTTTATACACAATAATGAGAGTAAAGAAATAAAAAAAGTAGTTAATTTTTTATTAGATATTTGCTTTACATAGAAGTTCAAAACTTGCGAAGTTTAAAACTTGCGAAGTTCAAAACTTGTGATTACAAAGCCATCAACCATCATGTTTCTCAGTACCAATGTCCTCAATGCCAGGCCCTTGACTACTAGGGTCCTGACTAATAGGTTGCCTAAGACAGTACCAATGTCCTCAATGCACCCTTGACTACCAGGGTCCTGACTAATAGGCTGCTTTAAGACTGGAGTCTCAATAGCAAGGTCCTCAGTAGTTTGCTCTTAAGTTCCAAGCACCTGACTAGTAGGCTACTCTAAAGTCTCATGTCCAAGTTCTTGGTGAGTAGGGTCCTGGCTACTAGGTTCCTGACTAGTAGGCTGCTCTGGAGTCTGTAAGGTCATGGTTGAAGAGCCATCTATGCCTCCTGGTAACTCCTCCTAGTCATGCTTTGCCTCATCCATACCTTCTTTGGGTAAGGCTTCCTTGCTTGATCCACTTCCATGCCCTTCACCCAAGATCAAAGGTGCCTTCCTCACTTTTAATTTCAAGGGAAGTGCTTCCACCTCTTTAGCCTTACCTTTTCCTATGACGTGATGTACTACTACTTCTTGCTACTGTGAGCCTTCCCATATGATGAGTGGAACCTCCTTGACTCTAGTTGACAATTGATCACCCTTATTCTTTGTGCGGATTTCTTCTTGGCATAAGTCATCGGATGTAGAGCTTTCATCCTCATCATCACCTGAGCTAGAATCATCACCCTCAGACTCACTACCCTCGTCTTTGACATTTTCCTCACTACCCTCTTCTTTGACATTTTCCTCTTCAAAGAAGGTAGTGCTTTGAAGGTAGTGCAACTGTAATATTTGTCAAAGAACTCAATCTGATGGGGGGTATCAATGACATTTACATTTCTACCTTGGCATAGCTATTTCTCAGCAGCAAAAGCCATTTGATACAATGCTACTTCTCACCCATCATTCAGTAAATTCTTTGTCATCTCTAATATCACATTAAAATCCATCGGCTTTATGTAATCCACCATTGCTGCATCAAGTTTAATGTTATTGTCCTCAAAGTAATGAAGCTCGAGATTCCTTAAAGGAATTTTGATTAGATTGCCACCACCCCTGGATAAGAAGCACATCAAGAAAGGCTGCAAGACTTGAATGGCAGTGCCTTCCAAGACAGTCATATGATTGCATAGGACTATACCATGGTTTACTTTTGAAAGTAAATACCCAAATGCAATTGTCAAACTCGCATACAAGGCATCCCTTTGTGATTCTATCATAAACATGACCAACGATGATCTTTTCTTATCTGCCATAGGACCTTCTATGATAAACCGCACAAGTTCAACTATCCGTGACACTGCAAGGTCTTGCAATTCATCTATGAAAATACACATGGCTTCTCCCAAGCATGACCGCTCATTGTTATGAAATGCTCTGTATCAATGCCATTGATGTCTGCAAAATTTGTATCATTCTCTGATAGCAAGATATCATAGGAGAAGCTGAATGGAGAACCATCATCTAAACCACCAATTGCTCTACCTTGGGTAGTGGACTGCAAGGCCTTTTTCTTGATGTGCATATATTCTGTCTCAACAATCTTTGGCATTTTAGCTCTTAGATCCTTTGTTGGTGTGGCATCTGCATCCATTGAAGCCAACCACTTTCTAGCCCATGTCTTATCAAGGAGTTGACCTAGGCTAAGTGCTTTCTTCTTATCCACATTAATTGACTTGCCAGCTAACTCATCATTAGATTTCAATAAAAACAATAGTGTCAAGAGAACAGCCTCACTTTGAATCATTCGGGTGACCACTTCATCCAAGTTGCTATGCTTGCTCTTCTTTCTAAAGAAGCAGTCACCGCTTAGGATCTTCTTGCATACTTCTTCTGTTATTGCATCTGGAACAAGCCTTAATGCTCTCTACCAAACAATAGACATCGGTTTCATTATTTCTTTCCTCTGAGTTGCAGTGTGCTTTGGTGCCTCAAAGGATATCTTTCCTATTTCATGTGCTTGGTAAACATCCACCATGCTCTGAAACATTGAGTCCTCACGTGCTTTTGAAATGTGACATCAGGCAATGTAGGATCATCTTCTTAAAGTCTCTTAAATGCCATAGGACGAAGAGTGATATTAGTGGCAATTGGAGTTCTTGTTTTTCTCGTATCTTCATACAATTTGCATGCAAATGTCTTATCTAGCTTTCTTTGATTTTGTGAACAACGAAGCTCGATCAACAAGCATTGTGGCCACGCTGAATTGTGAAAATCCCCAAATGTACCCCTCATCCTCTGGAGGATGTAAGTCTGCCACACTTATAGAAAAGTCAGCGAGACTTATATCTTCTTCTTGCGGATTCTCCTAATCATCACTATCCAATTTTTCGCTTGGTTTTAAATAACTTGCACTTGAACGATCTGACGTGGAGTAGGAGTTATTTTTGCTCTCTTTTTGGGAATAGCTATGGAACTTGAATCTACTCCACGATCACTCATTGTTCCTGTAGTTGTAGTAGTCGATGGTGTAGGTACAGTTGGAGATACTGTACTTACTGCTGCAGATATTGTAGTTACTCTTGTTGGAGATACCGTAGTTATCGCCATAGATATTGGTGGTACAACTTGAGGGTTACATGTTATAGATGGTGTACTTACTACTGCTGAACGTACAACACCACCACTTGGAAATGCATTCCACATTTTCTTCAATGCTTCCAAGGCACTAAGTAATTCTTGGGATCCCTCAATTGAATCTGGTAAGGGCTTCAAGAAGTGCTTGTGCATAACTCGTAACTTGTAGACCACATTGTCATTCTTCCCTTTGCACACAACTTCTATCAAATTGTTTTCTTTAATGTTGATGGTTGAGACCATGCCACCATTTCTTACTGCCTTTGGAGAATATTTCATGCTTAACACATTCTCAGTAGTGATCACCAAAAAATACTTTGATTTGCGCTCCACAAAATACCAAGCATATTCAAGATATTTGAAAGACACATTGGAGCCAAAACTCGAAGCCATAGTTTTTTGCAAAGCAATCAAAAATAGAAAATGAGAATAACAATGATTTTCAAACTTAAAATATTAAAAAAATTGCTAATTAAATATTTAAAATTAAAAATTAATTAAAAATTTAAAAGTTTAAATATATTTTTATATTTCTAGATACTATTTTTTAATCTAATATTTTTTTACATAAATAATTTAATTCAAAATATTTTATAAACATAGATAAAAGAATTTAATTTAATTATTTTAAAATTTTATTTGATTTTTAAAATTTTTTATTTTATTTATTTAAATTTATCTATTTATATATCTACATATTTAAATTTTAATTTATTTTTTCTAAAAAAAACTAAACATTTTTAAAATTTATTTATTTATTTAATTTTCATTTCTAAATTAAATTAAATTAAATTTATTAATTTAATTTTTTATTTTATTAAATTATTTATTTATATATTTAAAATTTAATTTAATTTTTTTAATTTATTAATTTATTTATTTTTCATTTTTTATTAATTTATTTATTTTTGGGGAGCACTGAAGGGCCCTCACTTAAGGAGAGGAGGGGATTAACCCCCCAAGTTGGGGGGTTAATCCCCCCACCCTCCCCTCCCCTCCTCTCCCATCTGCCCGCCCCTCCCCTCCCCACCCATCCCCTCTCCTCTCGCCTCCCCGCCTCTCCCCTCCGCTCTCGTCTCCCCTCCCTGGCCCTCCCCTCTCCTCCCCGCTCGTCTCCCCTCCCCGCCCCTCCTATCCTCCTTCCTCCCCTCCCCGCCCCTCCCGCCTCCCCTCCCCGCCCCGCCCCTCTCCTCCTCGCACCTCCCCTCTCCTCCTTGCCCCTCCTGTCCTCCTTCCCACCCTCCCCCCCTCTCGCCTCCCCTCTCCACCCCTCCCCCCGCCCCTCTCGCCTCCGCACCGCCTCCTCATCGTGGGGAGGCGGCAAGGGGGCGGGCGGGAGGGGTGAGAGGAGGGGTGGAGAGGGGGACGAGAGGGGGGGAGGACGGGAAGGAGGACAGGAGGGGCAGGGAGGAGAGGGGAGGGGTAGGGAGGGGAGGCGGGGGGGGCGGGAGGGGAGGCGAGAGGAGCGGGGACGGGAGGCGAGAGGGGAGGGGAGAAAGGAGGACGGGAGGGGCGGGGAGGGGAGGCGAGAGGAGGGCAGGGAGTGCACAATCGGTTGGGGGCGGTTAATCCCCCCCTTCCCGCCTCTCGCCTCCCCTCCCTCCCCTCTCGTCGCTCCCCTCTCCTCTCGCCTCTCCCCCTGCCCCTCCCCTCTCGCCTTGTCTCCCCTCTCCTCGCCTTGCCCCTCCCCTCTCACCCCTCCCCCTGCCCCTTTCCTCTCGCCTCACCTCCCCTCTCCTCCCCTCCCCCGCCGCGCCCCTCGCCCCTCCCCTCCCCTCCCCTCACCTCCCCCTCACTGCTTAGAGGGGGAAGTGGGAGAAGAGGGGAGGGGAAGCGGGAGGAGAGGGGAAGGGAGGGGAGGGGAGGGAGGAAAGGAGGGGAGAGGAGGGGGAAGCGGGAGGAGAGGGGAAGGGAGGGGGAAGGGAGGAAGGGAGGGGAGGGGAGTGGGAAGTGGGAGGAGAGGGGAAGGGACTAAGAGTTTGGAGACAAGTAAATCAACTGAAGCACTTATCCAATCTTTAGAAAGACAAGAAAACTTAATGAGCATTGAATACTGTGAATCCTTTTGGCCGGAACAAGCTAGGTCACCAAGTTTTCCTTTGGATATAAATATGTTCGTAGATATGGAGGAAGTAGAGGAATGTCTTTTACTAAAAAAATATTGTGGCAGGAAGGGAGACAAACACTTACCAGAGTTTATACCATCTAATGAGATTGAAGAGGGTCTATTTGTTGCAGTTTGGGCATCTGATCTAGGTTCAGAGTTGGATGACCAAGGTGGGTTGCAAAGGTTGCTAAGATAGAAAGGGATGACAAGGGAACTCCTATAACATTCACAGCTTTATGGTATGAACCAAAGCCATTGAAAAATCTCTCGAGAAGATATATAATAAAACAACTCTATGAGGGATGCTTGCAAAAGAAACATGAATGAATTCCAAATAATGAGGGATTAACAGAGGTGGAAGTCAATAGCATTATTCATTGCTAGAAATTGAGGACACGAAGTTTTAAAAAGAAGCATGGATACAATGTTGAAAAATGTATCACAATCCCTGGATCCAAGTCGTGTCCATATTAAACATCATTTGGCAAGACTTGACCCATCAAGCACAAATACATTACATGACTCTGATGACTCTGAACGAGATTCAGATGCATAAAATAATGTTTTGTATGCTTTTTTCCATACAAATGGTGTATCTATACACCACCAATAAGATAATGTATTGTATGCTTCCATGGCATGTGTGTCTGTGTGTATCTATGTTGAGGTGTGAGGGATGTGTAACATCTTTCAAGCTCTTCACATTATTGCAAATTGACTTGCAATCGATGGCATCCCTCAAGATTTGAAATCAACCCAAGGCATTAGGGAAATTTGGGGCTAATTTTGGGGCCCTGTAAGAATTACACTAAGACAATATTCTTTAAAAAAGGTGATGATGTTTTGCAAACTAGCTCAAAACTTGTCAGACTTGGCATATTTAGAACCTAATCTTTGAGAGGTTTCTAGTGGTATATACCATGATGGGGTTTGCACATACAGAGAAGATTCCTCTTTTAGGAATCTTACAACATTACGGAAGGTTTCACATATTCCTTCTTCCTTCTCAAAACCACACATTGGAGCACTTATCCAAGCCAAGTAGTGGGTGGGGTGAAGTAAGGAGAATCGGCTTGCCATGGGATATGGATTACAATTTAGGGTATCTCAAGGGAACAATACAGCGATGTCGGCAAAAATGAAAGAAAACTACATGAGCTCCTAAAGGCATAAATTGTAGAGGAATCAAAGAATGTGAACGATGTGTCTTATTTTATGGATGCTTTGATGCCATAGAAAGTAGACATTCCTCTGAATGGTAGCTCTTGGTCTCAACACATGATACAAAGTGGAACTCAACATACAAGGTTGGAATGGACTTTGTCAAGAATTGTCGACCTTGGATTCCTAGAAGAAAGGAATCTTCCTTTTATCTTTCCATCCCTATGTCCAAACCCAATCATGGTATATAACTGGAAACCTCTCAAAGACTACTTTCTAAATATACCAAGGCCGACAAGTTTTGAGCTAACTTGCAAAAAATTATCCAAGCCACTTTTTTTAGAGAATATTCTCAAGTGATACCCTTATAGGACCACCAACTAAGCCCCAAATTTTCCTAATGTACAAAATGTCAGTATAGATTTTTTAAGTGTGGTCCCATTGTTTTCATCATCACATATTCTCAATTTTGAACTTGTGTGTGTGCACACATACGATGTGTGTGTGTGTGTGTGTGATGTGTAAAGATTGCATGGTCACAGTTTGGAAATCAACCGAAGGTCAATTTGAAATCTTTGGTTCATTTGTTTTCATCTAGTTTTGATTGTGTGTGTGTGTGTGTGTGTGTGGGGCACATGCATGTGCATGTGTACATGCACGCATGCATGTGCATCTGATGTGTGCATTATTATCATCACCACATCCTCAACAAGGGAGAAGATCTATAGCTATGTCAACTACATGAGTTGGCAATGTCATTTGATGGATAGTGGCAAGTCCACAGAGATAGGATAGCCAAATGGGCTCAATATGATTGTAAAGGAGAAAAGACAGTGGTATAAGGAGAATAGGGTTGGCCCACCATTCAAAAGGTGGCATGTATAAAAGTTAAAATGGTTGACTTTGGTCCACTGATTGGCTGCACACATTGGAATACAAGCTCTCTTTCTCCTCTATGGAGTTCTCTCTTGTTCCCTCATAGTGCCTTTCATGAATACCATCCTCTTCCCTTCTTCTTCTCCCCCTCTCCCTTCTCCACTTCCCTCTCGCCTCCCTCTTCTTCTTCTTATGGATTCACGATTGCAATAAGCTAGGAGTCACTAGAGTGACACTAGTGGATGGCATTTGCATGCATTGCTCTCAACATACAGTAGCTTGGAGGAGTACTCCATTGGAATTCCTATAAGGCCGCCCCCACATCACGTGAGTCACCTTCAAGACCACATTTTTGTCACCATTTTTAGGGAGTTCTAGGTGCTTTGGCATTGCATTTGCTTCTCTTATTATCTGTCCATTACCAATTACCGAGTATTGTTCACCATGAGTTGAATGGGAAGACTTAGAGTTTAATATTGTAAAGCAGGAGCTCTTGCAATCCTTACCTTCAAGTCAAAAGCTTAGAGAACTCAGGTTTTTGTTAGACAATCGAATAAGCTTAAAGGATTAAGAGTGTGGATGGTAGAGAAACCCACAAAAGCATAGCTTAAGACTGAGACCTTGAGCTTGCAAAGGTAAAGGTGGCCAGAAAAGAAGAAAAATGGGTTGTCTTTCGAGATGGAAAGGCTTTGATTAGAGACTTCAAAGCCAAGTCCATAGACTCTCAGTCTATAACTGATGTATGATTTTCTTTTCTTTTTGTCTCAGCTCCTTTTGTTCATCTTTTTTAGTTGAACAAGAAGTATATGCTGGAAGTAATATAATTAAACCATCTTTCTTCTGAAAAAAATGCTGAGTATTGTAAAGAAAAGCTGTTGGTTTATCATGTATAGGAAAGTGTGAGTGAAAGAGAGGTGGGGCCATTTGCAGTGATTTTGAAGTAGGTTTGGTGTTTTTTGGTGTTTTTGTAGAAAGGTAGTTTAGGTGATTGCTAAGGTGTGTATGATAAAAAATCCCAACAAAATCACTAAGAAATGATGCTAAGAGTGATGTTTGAAGTGGTTTGAAAGGAGAAAAGTATCACTGTTTTGTTCTTTCTTGTACTTGGTCACAAAACATGGGAGGTATGCCATACCCAACAACCTATAAGCTTATGTCTGGGGTGAGCATGTCACTTCCTAGAAGACCTTCAGCCCATCCTCTAAGGCCCAACCAACCCCAAGTCACAATGCAAATATCCAATGGCCCAGGATCCTCAAATCCTACATTTGTACAGCACCACCAAATACATGGAACCCTCCATCGGGACCGCTAATATATTGAGCAACTTCACAGTATCATCAAGTTCCACATACTCCACAAGTGGTACTTATCGATGGGGTGATGATGATCCTAGTGCAAGCACTAGGAAGGGGGGTCATGCCTCCAATATTTATATGAAGTGACCAAATTCCTTCTAGAAGTACATCCATCATGATCTCCAAGTTAATAATCAAGTTCTAAGGGGAAGGAGACTCTGTCTCCCATGTTGAGCATTTTGAGAAAATTTGCAAGACAATTTGTTGTAGATCTAGACAACGTCAATGCTTTTGGCTTAAGCCTTGACGGCAAAGCTGGACAATGGTTAGGGCATTGAATTTGAAGGAGAAAATTAATTGGGACATAGGAAAGTCATTCATAGTGGGGTTTGCCCCCAGTGGACCCAAGTAAAGCCCAATCAACCACCAGCTCTATGAGGTCAAGTAGAAAGAGATCGAGTCTCTTCAGGATTATATTGCTAGAATCAAACACTTGAACTACCACTACAAACCTCACAAGAGGATAAGCAACACACAATACTATCATGCTTCCTCATTGGACTATGGGATTCAAACATTCACGATCATCTTTTCACCATGAATCCCCACTCATTCGAGTTGTGTAGCAAGACTGCTATGCGCTTAGATGACAACATGAAGAAAAAGCCCAAGGAGGGAAGACCGCACGTGCCTCCTCAGAAGTATCTTAGACCTTAAAGGCCATTACTTGAACTAAACTCGAGGAGAAAACCTGACCCATTGAGGGCATGAATATGGAGGAATTATTTACTAATTAATTAAATTAGCTAAGCCAGTAATTGAAGAGAGGAATGGTCAACGAAGTCCCTTGTAATCCCCACCTATTCCTAAGGTGTGACAATGTATGGTGTGGGATCTATATTGGGAACCATCCCACCAACGAGTGCCCTCACCCTCAAACAAGGCCCACACTCTATTGTGCACATTGTGCACGATGGGGGAGCCACAATACATCCTAATGTTGATATTCCAAGGTCATCCCGCATGTGATGTACCAATAATGGCCACCTCTCACTAAACTGATGCCATTGAATCCATCCAATATAGGACAATCAGCAATACAAGGAGCCACTCCTACTAGCCAAGGGAAATTTAGGGCTTGAAGTCTCTCACTAGCCCCACCCACAATGGTACCTCAACCATCACCACCATGAATCACTCCCATGAATCAAGTATTGGTAGAGGAACCACCTAATCATTGGGAAGAACTGGATCACATCCCTAGTCGGAGTACACATTCTCGATTTGGTGATACTATGAGTCAGTCCAACTATATAAGTCCTTGGGGGTCATTCTAAATATGTAAGCATAGCACATGGGTTTAATAGAAGGGGATTTGAACTCTTTTTTTTTGGCACATTTTTTACATATAGAAGGGTACCACTTAAAGGGAGTGTTCATGGATTGACTAGAAAAGAGTGTGCTTTATTAATGAAAAATTCATAGATAAGGGACTTTTAAATTAGGCCTTGAATGCATGTGCTATAGAGCATTTACATATAGTGAACCCCCTGAGTATAAGTCATTATGTTATGTAGGAAACCAAAACGTCCCCATCTAGGAAATGACTTCTGTCTCTCAATAAGGACCTCATTCTTGGAAAGACTATCCCTACAAGGACACCCCTCCCACACTAGACATAGACTTTCTACATATTGCCTTCCTCTTCTCTTTGGCCTATCTTTTGGGTTTTATTCCCAAAGGCAAAGGATGATCCACAACTTAAGAGGGGGAAATCCATGTTGGGTATAATATCATAAGTTGTATTCATTGTACGTGCTTCCGCTACATAGTCACCACTATGCTCGCATATGCACATACTACTCTGATTTCTTTTCACTTTTGGATACTATCATATGCACCAAATGAAACACGAAAAAGGCCTTGTACATGCACTCTACTTACCCAATGCAATTTAAGAGGGGGTGTTGAGGATGGTGTAAATTGCACCATACCTCTAGGGCATTAGGGACAAACCCTAACCCTAACCCTAACCCTAAGAGTCAACACATGTATATCTTAATGTTCATGTTCAATACAACTTCGTGTACAATAGCTATATCGTGTGCACTCCTGTCTCTCTCCCTCTCTCACTTTCGCTACCAAAACTTGTTTGCCAGTAAGTAATGCCTATACTTTTTTATGGCATACACCATGGAAAGTCCCTCTTGCTCAGTCATAGTATAGTTCATTTCTACATCATTTAGTTGGCGGCTTGCAAAATATATTGGGTAATCGGGGTTATACTTGCCTGGTTGTGCCAACATTCACCCTATTTTGAACTTAGAGGAATCAATGTGGACATGAAATATCAAGTCCCAGTTAGGCGCTCACAAAATTATGACTAAAGCTAGGACAATTTTGAGGGTTTCATAGGAGGTTTGGCACTCCTCCATCCAATAGAAGATGATCAGGAATTTGTACAAGGGGCAGGCAATCTCAGTGTATTTATAGATGAATCTATGATAATAGCCCACCTTTGTACACCCTTTGCATTGGTGGGGGATGGTAGCTCCAAGATAAGTTTGGTTTTATCATAATCCATGAAGATCCCATTTGGACACAATGTGTCTAAGGATGACCCTGTGTTTGACCCAGAATTGGCATTTCAAAGGGTTGAGGGAGATTCGGTAGAGATGGCATTTTTAACACAAGTCTCAAATACTTAAGGTGATCATACCATTTTGAATGAACACACAAGTCATCCAAGAATACTTCTAAGAAATCCCTCACATTACATAGTATACTACAAAAGAAAGCGCAAGGCTTAAAAAAGAGAGCAGCACAAAGATGCACAAGGTACAAACACTTTTCTCCACGAGGTGAGAGTGGTATCAAATCCATCCTCACAAAATATTATTATTGATGTAACATTTCCTCCCCCTTAAGAAGAGTTAACATCCTTGAAAATAATTCACCATTCAACTCTACTAAATATTCAAGAATAATAATGTATCGTGTAGACCTTTCTACATCAAGAATTCTTTCTGGCTCATGTGGAAGCGCGTTCAATCAAGTCTGCGAGAAGCTTTTCGCTTACCAGACTATCACCTTCAAGTAGTCGTGTCTTCCAATGACTCACATGAAATAATGCATGCACTCTACATCCTTTTGGCAACGCTAGTTTGAAAGCAAGCTCACAAATCCTTTTGAAGAATTATAGAGGGGCCACAATACCTTGGAGATAAATTAGGGCATGCACCATCCTTCACGGTCTTCGAGGACTCTAATGCTCTCAAATAAACTCTCACTTAAACTCTCACGTCTTCAAATTTTGCTTAAATATGGCAAAAATGGATCAGAAGAAAACATAGTTTCACTTAGAAATATGCATAATATTATAGCAATGCCTATTTTATACACAAATCTTTACGTGAATCTATAGGAATGGTGAGAACATAATGGGATGGCTTTTGAAGAAACCCACATGTAGAGTAGACTTCTCTATGAAAATTCCCTTATGATCCTTCTTACAACTTTTAATAGGGGGTGACATTGAAAAACCTCTCTCAACCTATCTTTAGGAAAGGGTTTCTTCAAAGAAAACTCATTGAAGCAAGCCATCCAGGTAGTTTCACTAGCAAAACCCCTTTGAAGTAGGTCTTCCAAGGTAGTTTTGCTGGTGAAACTACCTTGGACATCACTTTTAAACGTGATAACTTTCACATACAATGTCCAAATATAGTCATTCAGGCACTCAAATTGATCGGAACACCCCATCTCAGCACATATATGGGGTTATATTTTGGAAAATATTGCATATATAGTATTAAATATTACATGTATTTTATGAGAGTGATATATAAGTCCAAGTTAATACTTATTTATAGTAATTTAAACTTCTTTAGAAACATGTCCATAAATATCTTGTTATTTATGCTATAAAAACACTAGAAAGATATTGCCACATGATATAAATGTGTTAGTAAGTAATTATATATATATGTATATATATATATATATATATATATATATATAGTATTATTACATTAAGAGTGATTATGAGGGATGTTTCTTAAAGGAATTATTTTTCAACACTTTTTTAAGGTAATAAGAGGGGTACAAAGGGATGTCTATAAAATAAGAAAATTTATGTTGTATAAAAATGAATGAGCGACTAGTCTGTATATTTTTATGATAAAGGGATCTAGTTTTAGTCAAAATAGAAGTGTAAAAACCATGTTTCCTAAAGAAATTAGCAAAACTTGCATTATTTCTAAAGAATCAACTTAAAGAATTTTTCATAAATGCCTTTCACAAGAAAATTAGCTTCCTTTGGCAATCTAACATGGACATACAATTTATTATGGATCCTTACAAAACAATCTCATATTGTACATCATACATTACAAAAATGTATAACACTTTAACACATACCAAGAAATAGCACACTGGGAACTCACTAATAAAGATCGATAATACACAAGTACAACATGCCCATCTTGGATGCCAATATTTCAAGTCACATGAATTCCAAATAGGGAAGAACCAGGTGAACACAGTTTGTAGACATCGATTTCCCCTTCAGCCTGCTACTGCCAGAACAATTCACCACTCCCAAGACCTTATGTGCCCACTACAACATGAAGGAGATCTACCCACACTTCTCCTACACTTGCAACCAAGCGCATGGTATCACACAAACTGAAACCTTGACTGGGAGGATAATTCAACGAGGAGGAGATGAAGTCTCTGCCCACCTTCGCGGCAGCCATGTGGACAACATGTTAGCATTGGAGGCTCCCTTCTTAGTCTTGCATAGTGAAAGCACTCTCTGCATGCGCTCAATGCTCCATTGCATGAAGCGCAGTGGGACTTTCAGTGTGAACAGTTTAGGTCACATTATTGGCTTTGGCTGTAAAATCTTGTAAGGATTCTCCCCCTACCCCGTAGCTAGTCTCTACAGTCAAAGATCTTGTTCACCCATGACTTCAACTCCGTCCCTCTCTTTCCCAAATGCTCTCCCATCCTCTTTCACCCCCGCATCTTCCATGTTCTCACCCTTTCCCTCGGCAACACCGAGACCCCCCACTTACGCCCTACCATCTGGGTACACTTCCTCTATGACTACATCAGTAGTGACTTCTCCATTGTGGTCCTCCACAGGAGGAGTTGTCGGGGTGGTCTCCTCCTTGGGAGCACCAACACTCATTACAGCCCCATCGGGACTCCCTCCAACTCTTGCATCCTCTCCAACCTCTCGGGTGGGGATGGCCCCCTCTCCAACCTCTCGGGTGGGGATGGCCATTCTCAGTCCTCCAGACAGAGCTAGACTTCTCGAGCTACTCAACAAGGTCCACGTGAAGACTCAAAAGTTCAAAGGCCACCTCCATGAGGATGCGGAAGCTCATGTGAGGAAGTTCCTCACAGCATGTAGAGCTAAAGGTGTGGAGAATGAGCATGCGTTCCTTCACATCTTTCCCTCGTCAGATGTATGGTACAGTCAATTTCCTCCGGACCACTTTCAGACGTGGATAGACCTAAGAGAGGAATTCTTACGCACTTTCAAGTTGGAAAAATTCAAACACATGATTGTCCAAGAGTTATCCACTGACACCATGAAGCCTGGAGAGAGCATCTCTGAGATGTACACAAGGATGAGGGTCTTGGCGGCAAAGATGTCGGTGCCACCCAATGACGCCGTCATGAAGGGGTGGTTTTTGAAGGCTTCACCCTCCACCATTGCTATAAGGCTGGTTGACAAACTTCCTGAGCATGCCTCACTACAAGAATTTCTGAGGGAAGCGGTGAAGATGGAACGGTCCCAGTTAAGTTTTGCCTCAACACCCACCCAGACCGCCCAACTTCCGAGAGAAGAGGGCTCACAGGCATGGCAGCAACTCAAGAAGGAATTAGAAGAAATCAAAGAAGGTCTGAAAGACAGAACAAAAGTGGATGGACCGTCGCCCTTTGAAGCTCATATAAGAAGTGGTCTCTGGTGCACCGACTGCAAGGGTTCTGGCCATGGCTACTGGGAATGTCCATCGAAGCGTAAGGTACCCACCCCGACCTCCTTTTGCACATTTTGTGAAATTCATGGACATGATGCCTCCGAGTGTAGGTATCTTAAGGGGTTGAGGAAGCTTCTGCCGGAGTATCCAATTGGGGAACCACTGGTGGCTACAATCAACAAAGCTGCACCGACCACTTCAGGGCCAGTACCCCTAGCTTCAGCCCCTGTGAAGGCACCTGAACCACCCACCCACCCTATCATTCCACCTCCACTACTTCCTAATCCTCCTTTGCTCCAAGCTCCTACTTCTAGTTTTTAAATCTCTTGAAAAACATGCTCGGAAAAACTTGCTCATAGTTTTTTTGCTCATAAAATTGACGCATCCCACTTTTTGCACCCTTGGCCATCCTCTTGTGCCCTTAAGATATTGATCATGTTTAAGGGAACTGTGTTCCTTGAAACCTTGGAATCATAGGCTGCCATATTTGTCCTTGTCCTCTCAACCACATCTATGGTTGTGAGGACATGCATCTAGTTCTATGAGAACTCGAGTTCTAATAGTGGAGCATACCATTGTTCATCTTGGTCGTCCTTCTTGTTGCATGTCTAGAACACATTCATGACTCGACAACGAATAAGTTGCCGGTTAGCTTTCCATGTCTAGAGGTCAACCCTCACGATTTGTTCAGTCTTGCGCAAATATGTCATATTTGAGAGCTAGTCATGGTCTAGACCTATAGCGTGCATAAAGGATCTTCCCAAAATGACATCGTACCCATATGGCTACCCATAGAAACTCCTTGCAACAAACCAAAATCGGTAGCTAAGGCCAAATGTTTAGATCTTGATGTCCCTCAATACCCATACCGGTTTGGCGGTTGCCCCACCGACTAGTTTGACAATAGATTGGTGTTTTCAATCTCAAGCCTTCCGGTCCCCACTTAGCCTAGCAATATTTATTGATAATGCTAACACCTTCTCCTCCATCCAAGATTGTGGTGGCGTTCTTGCTTTGGTAGGTAATTGGGAGCTGTTGGGGCCACAGCCCCAACAGAGACTATGCTCAAAAGACTCTCAAAATAGAGATCAAGAAGATGCACAAATCAAGAATGAAGAAAGAATGATAGCTGCATAACTCATGCATACATATTTGCCCATACCATGCGCCCCTTGGTATCCCATGTACCGCCCCTTTGGCACCACCCCCCCATACACATGGCACTCACGGTGGACTGTGCGAATCCACAATGCGCATGAGTAGAAGTCAGATGCCAAAGAAAGAGTGCAAGTGCAAATACAAAGTAGTACAATCGTTTTGGAGCAGAGCCGAGGCAGAGAACCCTCGAAATATATCATGCCCAATCCTTCCCACAATATTTTGACCACGACCCCTGCCTCCGAGTCCACGTTTGCGGCCACTGCCGCCTCTGCCTCATTGGAATGCCTCTCACTGGGGCTAAAATGTTTGCTGCTGTTGCGGCTCTTCTTGCACAAAAGACGTAGCCGAATCTTACTAGGCTGACCAACCGCTCTTTGGCGGTGCCCATTGTAGTGGCATCCCACCGTGTTGTGTGTATTAGTCAAGCAAATTGCACACCAATTGACGTTAAGCACACTCGACTACGGAGTGACCAAGATTGCAGCAATGAGTCAACCATATACCCTTTAGGTATAGATCCTTCTTCGGAAGCCACTAGTGCACCCTTACCTACTTTAGAGGCTCTCTGGGTCTCCGTCTCTGCTTTCGAGTCGGATTCCTCTGAACTACTACCTTCAGAGCTTCAATCCGAATTGGTCACATCCAAATCTTTGTCATTGTCATCTGACTTCTTAGATTTTGGCATTTTCTTCTTGGTTTTACTCTTCGCAGATTTGCCGTTCTTGGATGTCCTCCCATGCAGCGACTCCCCTGCTTGCACTGCTTGCGCCATGACCGCGATGAGCGTTGTCTGTGTCTTATCCGTTGTGGCCAACGTCATTCATAGATCCCGTGACAGCCTCGAAACCTCCTGAGCAGGCCATTGAGCCACAGGCACATGTTGCAGGAGTAAGTTGAATTTGGATGCATAACCTCCCACATCCTGATCTCCTTGCTCCAAGCGGTGCAATCTATCCAAAGTTTGCAGAATCATTTTTTCTAGACAAAACCGTCTCAAGAATGCATCGTGGGCAGTATCATATGTAGCAAAATGGTTCACTACGTACTCTGCCAACCAACGTGCCGCCTTGCCCGATAAAGTTGACTCAAAAACTACCTCTTGTCGGAGCAGTACCACAGCTCTCAGATTGTTGATTTCATACACCTTCTCAAACTGTCGGACATGCGCATCGGGGTCGTCCGACTTTTGCCACAAAAACTCTACATACTTGACGTGACCTGCAGCAGCCATCACAGGAGCTGTCGCAACCATCACAGTGCCTCCAATGTTTGGTGCTCCTCCAGGTAGCCTTCCTTGACCGAAGAGATTGCGAGAAGCCGTCAAAACCGCAGTTGGAGATGAAGATACACAACACCTGGCGTGCATCAAGCGAGACCCGTACCCATAGCCTTGGTGATGAAACTAACTAAGCAGGTGGATTCTGACGCCAATTGACCCCTCCCAGAGCTTCTAGCGGATTGATGTCTCCATGCTCAAGATGGCTATTATATTTATGCCACCGCAGCCATGTCATCGATGTCAAGGTATTAGGAGGTCCTTGCGAGTGTGTGCGCATGCATGCCTACTAGGAAGATAACTGTAAAATTCGCTGCCACGACCACCGGATGAGGTTCTTCACTGGAATTTCCACACTCGCTTGATTGTAAGTAGGGTGCTAGGGGTCGGATTGCATTCGATGGAGTTCATCTTGAAATCCATGGATGTGCCTCCTTACCGTAGCAATCTCCTCCCGAATCTCCTCTGGAGTGAGTGTAATTGTGTGCAAACCTCCATGTGAAGTGCCTTTACAATGACAGCAAGGAGCGGATGACATGAGCGCATTCCAAAAGACTTTGCCAAAACGAAATTGCTTGCCAGATTGTGAATTCCTTGCGTGATGGTAAGAATGCGCATCGTGACCGCCAATGTGTTAGGGCCGTAGCCCCAATAGAGACTATGCTCAAAAGACTCTCAAAATAGAGATCAAGAAGATACGCGAATCAAGAATGAAGAAAGAATGATATCTGCATAACTATAATGCATGCATGGATACATATTTGCCCATACCATGCGCCTCTTGGTATCCCATGTACACCCCCTTTGGCACCACCCCCCATACAAGAGCATGGCATTTGTATCATCACTATCGAAGTATTGGCCCAATTTGTTAATTGGGATCTTTAACAAATTCGGTTCTTCTGTAGAGGCCTCAATTACCTTAGTGGTCGCTCAATTTGGAGGCATTTGCTAAGTTACAGAACTCCAATTATGGCACATGTAAATATCAAATGGCGACTATTCTTGTACTTTAAGACAAATGGGAGCATGTAGGTGGGTCTCTAGTTAGACCATCTGATGGTCCAACAGCACAACTCCCACCACTACTGCAGCACAAGCAGAAGGGTCTACACCTACACCAACGGTGTCCACACTGGTAGTAGATCCTACCATTGCTCGAGCACAAGAAGAATGGGACAAGAAAAATAAATATGCATATCATTTAATCAAAGACAATGTGCAAGATGTCATGCTTGGATAGCTCAACATAGTGAAGACATCCAAAGAAGCACAAGATACGTTCACAGCTCTTAATAAGTCCAAGAACACATCCAAGATTCTCACATTGAGAAACTATATCGACCAGAGTTTTCGTAATAGTGATGAAACTGGTCATGCTTATGTACTCATAATCAAGGATTACAACAATCAACTCACAACGGCAAGAGAGACTATGAACCCCATAGAAATGGTTCAAGTCATCTTGAATGGACTAGGAGAGGAATACAAGACTCTAGTACAGAGTATTGCCATTGAAGTCATCTTGAATGGATAGGAGAGGGATACAAGTCATCTTGAATTGGACTAGGAGAGGGATACAAGACTCTAGTCCAAAGTATTTCCATTCAACAACAAATCCCAACACTGGAAGAATAACAGTCAGTGTTACTTGGTGAATAACTTAGGATTTCGGCCATTCAAGCAAGCAAAGGTCATTCCAATGATCAAGCATTCACGGCCTCAGACAAAGGTAGAGGCGGAGGTAGAGGCAGAGGTAGAGGATCTCAGGGAAGGGGTCATCAGCATCAATATCAAGATCCCAAAGCAAATCATTACAATAGAGGAAGATTTCAAGGAAGAGGGAATGCATCCACCAACTTCTCAAACATTTGGTGCAACTAATGTCATAAGTTTGGACACTATGAAAGAGATTGCTCCAAGGAGCAATATGACCAAGGAGGTCAATATATCAGCAACAAAGGAAATTTCCATGAAAGAGGAAATCATTGTGGTGGACATTCAAGTCACTCTCATTATGCTAATGAACCTCAAAATATGTATATTGCAAGTGAGGATATGCAAAAGATTACCACATTGTACATTGACATAGATTGTAATTCCAAAGGCGAATGCAGCTATCAAGTTGGTCAAGCAGATGAAGATGTATGGTACATCAGCAGTGGTGCATCATCGCACATGACAAAACATCAGAAGTGGTTCACAGCGTTGTAACCATTAGAAGGACTGAAGAATGTTATCTACACTGTAGATAACACACTAAATCCAATTTAAGGGAAGTCATCGTCCCTATGAATAATTTCACTAGTATGAAAGAATTGGTGAAAGATGTCCTCTATGTTCTGAAGCTCAGCAAGAACCTCTTATCTGTTGTGGGAAAATAACGGAACATAGCTTTTAAGTCATCTTCAATGGAGATGAATGCATGACCAAATCAAAAGGATATCAACTAGTGGGGAAAGCAGTCAAGGAAGGATGCTTGTTTAGAATGCTAGTTTCAGTACTAGACTTGCATGCCATGTTAGCTTAGCAAACTGATGCCACTTTCTACAGTATGGCATAAGAGATATGGACTTGTCAATTTCAAAAGGTTGATGCAATTGAGAAATTAGAATATGGCAATTAGAATTCTAAAACTACAATTTATTGGAAAAGTTTGTGAAGCATGTTGCTTTAGTAAACAAAAGAGAACCAATTTTCGTAGAAGCACATCTCGAGCAAGCGGTGTTCTTGATTTGATACATACGAATGTATGGGATTATGCACGGAACCACAACATCAATGGTATACTTTACTACTTGACTTCATCAACGACTATAGCATATATTGTTAGTTTGTTCTAGATTTCAAGAATTCAAAGCCATAGTAGAGAACCAAACATGTAGAAAGATCAAACTCATGAGATCGGACAGAGGAGGTGAATACATGCCTTCATCATTCATAAACATTTGTAGAAGTAATGGCATCCAAAGACAGGTCGCATGCACCAATACTCAACAGAATGCAATAGCTAAAAGGAAGCCAATGCTAGAGCAATACCCAATGAGAAGCATCTTTTGAATTAGTATTGGGCAGAAGCAATTGCCACTGCAAACTAATTACTTAATCGGATTCTGACTGAAACCGATTCACAAAATGACACCTATTGAGGCATTCACTAGATACCAACCACACATTAGGCATCTTTTCATATTCAGTTGCATAGCAATGTTCACATACATGACAATCATTACAGAAAGTTGGATGTGAAGTCACATAAATGCATCATGGTTGGTTAAGTAAAGAAAGCAAAGCATATAGGTTGTGGGATTCCATCAACCGAATGGTAATAATCTTGAGAGATGTAATTTTTTATAAAGGCTCAGAATGGGATCAAATACATAGGTGCAACACTGATTACTCAGCCACCTATAGAACAGGCTAATGAAAAATAGCAAGAATTGCTATAGAATCCACCAGTAGAGCAACAACTATGACGGTCTACCAAAGAAATCAAACCATCAGCAAGGTTGACATATGCAAAGAAAGGGAAATAAATTCATATTGAAACCACCAATTATGATCTTATGACTACCATCACAGCTATAGAAGAGCCAATGTACTTCGAGGACACAGGTGACAAGCAACTACTATGAATTAAGAAATGGAAGCTTTATACAAAAATAATACTTGGGATTTTTGCGACCTTCCACTAGGAAAGAAGGCCATTTCCCAACAAATGGGTTTACAAAATAAAGTATAATTGAGATGGAAGCATTGAAAGATACAACACAAGACTAGTTGCAGAATTTGCACAACAATATGGTCAAGACTCCAACAGCAAAGATGGATTCTATATGGTTCTTGGCCACACTCAGCAGATGGAATGTATACCAGCTAGATGCCAAAAATGCTTTTCTCAATAGTTACCTAGATGAGGACATCTACATGCAACAACCACCAAGGTATGTTGAGGAAAGAGCATCACGTTTGCCATCTCAAGAAAAGTCTATATAGCCTAAAGCAAGCACCCAGTAGTTGGTATAACAGAATCGACAAATATTTTGCTAATCTAGGATACATGAAGTCTAATAATGATCATACTCTCTACAAAAAACTTCAAGGGAAAACATTACTATTGTACCTTTGTATGTAGATGATTTGATTTGTGATAGGAAGCAATGATAGCTTCATCAAGAAGTTTAAAAGGACTTATTTGCAGCGTTTGGCATGAAAGATCTTGGACTTATGCACTATTGTCTTGCAATTGAGTTCTCGAGAGACTCAGATGGCACCTTCATGAGCCATTAAAAATATGTAGTCTCCTAAATAAGTTTCATATGGCAGATTACAAGATTGCAGCCGCTCCCATGGAGCAAACTTTGAAACTTACCAAAGATCTAGAAAAGCCTATAGTCAATGACAAGGACTACCGGCAGCACAATGAATCTTTATGTATCTGACTATCACAAGGCCATATATTTGTTATGTAGTAAGTTCACTAGCACAGTTTATGACAAATCGAGAAAGAATGTTACTTGGTGACATCACATTGCAACATTGTTGATAGCAAAGAGAATGTTGCAGAGATCTTTACCAAACAATTTGGGAAAGAGCTTTTGAGAAGCATGGACAAGCTCTTGTTTTGTCTCAGAGGAAGGACATTCTCATTAAATGGGTGTGATGGAATGTAATGCTCAATCCTTCTTCATTCCCCATAATCATCATCTTGAGGAAAGGCCTACTTCATGATGTTGATCTTGAGGGAAGGTGTTGATTCATCTCAAAGGCATGTTTAATATTGTCACAGCACTTACCAAAAGAGTGCTAAAATGGCACAAGGGATGGAAACCCTAATCCTAACCCTCACCCTAAAGGGATTTATATATATTCATTATTTTCAACTAATACTAGTGTATAGTTAGTTATTTGTGATGTGCTCTCTAGTTATGGCCTCTCTCCTCATCTCCCACTCTTCTCGTCTCCTCTCTCCATATTTGTTCATAGCATGGCATAAACTTCCCAATAAAATCTTTTTGTTGAAAAAAATTTGCCCAAAAATTTCTATCCAAAAAAATTGTAAAGAAAACATCCCGTCCAAAGATCCATACATAAGCTCTATAAATCTTTTGTTAAAAAAACGATGTAAAAAGATTCTATCAACAAAATATTGTGAAAATTTTTTAAATAAATTTCAACAAAGACGTATGTACATTTAAAATTTATAGCAAAACTCTATATCTAAAATTTTTGAGTTAAAAATGTCAACAAAATTTTGATGTAAAAACTCTAGCGAGAATTTCATTTTGAACTCTTGGTGAAAACAACAGACTGCCACATCATCATAAAATTTCTTTTTTGGTGATACCTTTTCGTTGGCATTTTTTCGCCAGATTGCCCATGGACAAAGCATTTTGCCAAGTTTGTGTCACAAAATTTCCTTTTTTCATTGTAGTGTTTTCTTGATGGAATTTTGAGAGAGAGAGAGAGCACCATAATACTTGCCTCAAATGGTGAAGAACGGTGACCAAGAAACCTCGCCCAACTCATGAGTACTACGCCATTGAATATTCAACGTGGGCATCAAAGAAAGGGGTTCATATTCAATCATTGTTCAAAAGTGAGATGCACAAGTAAGCATTTGATACTACATATGAGGAGAGTTCCTTAAGTGGATGGGATATAAAATTTTTTAGGATCATGCTTGTGGGAGGACTTGTGCTTCAATTCAAAACCTTTTGCAAGGGTTGAAAAGTTTGTTCAATGTAAAAGTGAGGTTCTTTCTTCATGGTGCAGGTTTGGTCCTTGAAGGGAAGCAGGTTTGCTCCATGAAGGGAAGCAGGCTAGATTGTTGTTAGTAGAGTTTGGGATTTAATATATTGTTTTTCTATAATTAGGTCTTTTTTGGGCGAGAAGTAGAATTGTGATGCAAAGCAGCTTGTGATGCAAAGTTGGTTTTTTTTCCCCCAAAGCGAGGCTCTTGATATGAGCTTGGCATAATAGATGTTGTTGCTATGGCAATGCCACTCAGGCCTTGCAAAAAGGAAAGAGAAGTTATGCTACATGGGATACCACAATCTAACCCCAAAGTTCCAACTAACTACAATTACCATTATAATTACACTTAATGGCAGCCTAAACAAGTCAACATGACTTTTCTCAAAGGAAAAGCATCATCTACACAAAACCACACCCATTCCATAGGCCCCTTGCACGGCCAAAAACTTTTTTGTTTAAATGGAGAAGGAAGAAAATTCATGGATTATTGGTATATAGTGTGTGTGTGTGCGTGTGAGAGAGAGAGAGAGAGAGAGAGAGAGAGCTACCCAAAAGGTAGAAGTAGTTAGGCAATGATTAAGTGCAAGGAAGGAAGAAAAGAAGTAGACGTAGATAGGGAATGTGTAAGTGCAAGGAAGGAAGAAAGGAAGTAATGCTAGAGGTAAGGGTTTGAGAGAGAGAGAGAGTTTGTGCAATTGATACTTGAATTCAAGTATGTGGAATGTGTGTGAAAGAGGGGGGGGAGGGGGGGATGGTTATAACTGAGGTTAGGCAGGCGGGGAGGGCACCTGGGGATGGTTCTAAGTGAGGTTAGGTAGGCGGGGAGGGCAGGTGCTGTACACAAAGAATATACGGGTGGCAGGGCATCGGGGAGAATATTCTGATTCCTGGTTTTTGGACAACAAAATGTGGTGAATCCCAACACAACCCAGCACCACCAATCTTTTAACATCTTTCAGTCCACTACTCCGCCGCCGCCGCCGCCTACTCTGTTCCTCCGCCTCTGCTCCGCCGCCTCCTCCGCCTTTCTCTTCCCCTGCTCCGCCTCCTCTGGCCGCCTCTCTCCTCCCCTGCTCCACCGTAAACATCGTTCCGTCTACTACTCCGTCCACCGTACTCCGCCGCCTTCGCCTCCTCCTCCCCTGCTCCGCCGCCTCCTCCGCCCCCTGCTTCCCTGCTCCGCCGCCTCCTCCTCCCCCTCCTCCCCTTCTCCTCCCACCATGCCTGCCTCCCTCGCCCTCCTCTCCCCCGACTCCCCCTCCTTCTTCCTCCCCCTTTCCCCCTCCCCCTCCCCCTCCGATCGCTCCTCCCTCCCCATCCGCCCCCTCTTCCCCCCCTCCCTCTCCCTCTCCCTCTCCCTCTCCCGCTTCCCCCCCTCCTCCTCCTCCTCCTCCTCTTCCCTCCCCCTCCCCGATTGCTCCTCCCCCCGATTCGGTCTCCCCCCCCGATTCGCTTCCCCCGCCGCCGCCGCATCGCCCTGCTCCGAGGACAATGGTCCCCCTTCCCCTCAGGGCCCTTCCGAGGATGGTGCCATCGTCGTTTGTGACGACCTCCAGGCTCTTCTGCAGGTGGGTCATCCGCATTACTTTGTTACCAATCAGTGACAACACTTCTACTGCAATTTTGTTGATAGTAACAACACTTCTACTGCAATTTTGTTGATAGTAAGCAAACGCACGGTCCAGTTCTTAGTGTCATGGTTAGTTAGGTACCCGCTTCTTTCTTCCCTTCCCCTGGAGGTCAATTGCGGTAATTTGTAGCGGCTGTAGGAGGAAGCCGTATATGATTGAATTGCGGAAGCTTGGTTTTGCCTCTATGAGAGCTTGATAGTGTGAAGAGGTGTATTTCGTAGTTTCTTTCGGTCAAAAAGCCTGTATTTTCGGTTGCTTGAATAATTATTTTTTTCCTACAGCCACCCCATGATCCCCAATCGCTGGGATACAATTCGAACCGTCGAAGGAATTGATAATTGTTACGTTGAATTCTCTTTGATGGATCTTGTTTTCCGTTATTTGTAAGTATGTCTGCGCGTTAAACATGTGTGCAGGGCTCTATCAATACAGGACTAATCAGCATGCCTTTTCCCGGAAAATTAATCCATCTATCAAAATCACGTCTTGAGATCCCAAATTCTGTGCAGAGGCATTGGTAAAAGAAGAAAGGTAGGCGTATGAAACGACTTCACGTTAAAAGCGAGTTGAAATATTCACCTTTGTAGACCGCTGTACTTCTTTTGCATGCATTTTCAGTTCTTTCAATTGGATGGCCCATCTCCTCGTCCTTTGTTTCTTCTTGCTCTTTGTCCGTGCTTTATTTCTGTTGCTGCATTAGGATAACCATCGGCTAAGCTACCCATGCCGTCACACAAACTAAAGAGAAGAAGGTTCCCTGGCTTTGGTGTAAGAAAGTGCATATAAGTTCATTGTTCAAAGTTATTTCTGGGTCTTGGCCTGTGATGTTGATGCTTGTGGACGCTACAGGATGGGTTTCTTCGGGCTAATTTGCGTTTTTGGAGTTTTTTGAAAGCTTTTGGACAAACTGGGTTTTAAAGGCGGGACTTATATTTTCAGGTTTTGCCCGAGGATATAAGGGAAAAATTGTTGGAGCACCCTCGAAGGTCCCAGCTGCTTGAGGTATCTGTTATTGCAATTTGGTGTATTTGCATTCAGGCTATATCTTCTTGAATGCGATCGGTTCAAAGGATGCCCTTTACAGGGATTTGTCCGTGCCAACTAGCATTTTTAAGGATTTACAGTTCGGGGATTATCAGTGCCAACTAACAGTTTTATTGAAGTTATTAGAGTGATCCTGGAGGTCGAAATTTTGATAGGACCTGGTCATATTCTTCTGTTGCCTTTTTCTTAAGGCAACATGTGGTTCTCCTTTCGTTTATCATTGCAATGATACTCTGAGCTTTTTCCAGGCAGTGTCAAAGTGTTCTGTTTTCCACAAGATCCTCCTAATCTTGTATAGTTGCAGAATGCTTGCCCTATGCAAGATCCTCCAAGTACTTTTCCTCTCTGGGGTTATGATCCTTTTTATACCCAACTCATCACTTATGTCTGAGAGAGGATATGTCAAATCTCTTGCCAACATGTGATATTAGGCCTCAAGCTTACATTTTCATAAACACTGTACAATCTACGAGTGGGCCTAAATTCTGTAGAGATTAGAGACTTACTCTTTTTTGGAGTTTGCAAATCCCGGACCCAACAAAAGTATTTTCCGTCTAGGAATCAATGTACCCTAAACTTGCAGGACTAGAATCTTTGTTGTGATTGTGCTAGAAATTAGGCCACTTTTCTAATTTGCTTGTGTTAGTGGCAGGGGACAACATGCCTCTGTCGCAATGCTTGCATGCTTCTAGTGCATCTAACTTGTAAGGTAACTTTGAGGGCACTAGTTTAAACTAGTCGCCATGTTCTGAAATCTGTCTTTGAGTACAGGATATGCATTGTTGATATACTTTATCAGCTAGTCTGTCCCTCATTTCTGATGTATTGATAGTCTCTATCAGGAATTACAATTTGATGATGTCCAGGGACCATTTACAGAACCATGGCCAGTAGAATCCCTTTTTATGGATTCTGTAAAGTATGTGTCATGGTTTCTGTGTATGGTTATTGGTATGGAGTAGTTGTTGGTTGAAGCCTGGGTTAAACAGTTCCAAATGAGTTTTTAATTTAAACACCTGAAAGCAATGGCTGCCCTGGTATCCCAGGGAGGTAGGATTGAATTAGCTGACAGCAACATTGTATCAATGATAGCAAATAGATTTTAGCAAGAAGAGCATGGCGGATTAAAAGAGAGTCCTAAGCTAGATGATAATGGCATCTTCTAAAGAGGGGTTTGATGACAATGTTAGCTCACCTGTGTGTGACAGAAAAAGATTGATAGCAAGCCTTGATGGAATCTTCTATTAATTCAATGCATGTCTGGTTTACACAGTCTCTGCCTTAACATTGCAAGTGAAGGATTGGAAGTTTACTTTTTAAGGGTTTAGTGAACACTCTGATTTTGACGGACTATCTGCCCCCACCATGGACCCATTTGCCTGCTCTTTTGTGGTTGTGTCAAAAATAATAGAGAATTAATTTCTGAATGGATTTTACATGTATTCAGGTGGTTCTAGATCTGGGCAGGCAGCCGGAAGCACGCTTTCTTGGTGATGGTGGGGGAGACTTTCTAAGAAGTGAGGAGGTATTGGGACTATTAAGATCTCTTTTTTGATTTGGATTCATCGTATAGCATTTGTTTGAACAAGGAACAAGTTTTACGGATCCTCTTCTAGATCATTTAAAACAGTTGAAATAGACCAGAGTCCATCCACAAAGCTGCTTCCATAGATGATAGTCTAATTTTGTCTATTTATAGATTAATGGTGTTAATGTGGTTGATCCTTTTCACAGATCACAAGGCAGGATCTTGATGCTGCACAGGCTGCTGTAGGAGATTTTGGTGGTGATAACCGTGCTGGAATTGAGGGCACACTGCATAGAATCTCAGCGATTCGCAGTAGGAAGGGGGCTATTGTTGGTCTGACATGTAGAGTTGGTCGAGCGGTGACTGGGCATGTTGATATGGCACGCAATCTCCTTGATCTTGGTCAAAGTATTCTGTTTCTAGGAAGGTATATCACTATCATCTCTGTCAGTGCAGTTGCTCTTAATTTTTTACTTTTGGTTTACTATGAATATCAACATTCTTTAAGTGGTAAAGCTTATGCTATGTAAGATTAATGCCATGTTGAAAATCAGGCCTGGAGTGGGAAAAACAACAGTCATTCGGGAGATAGCTCGAGTTTTGGCTGATGAACTACGCAAAAGAGTTGTATGACTATGAAACCCAATGTAGAGATTTATAGTTTTTATGAATGGATCTTTCTTCCTTGAGCTCTATTAAATTTCCTCTACTATGGATTTGATTGTGCAGGTGATTGTTGACACAAGCAATGAGATTGGTGGAGATGGGGATATTCCACATCCAGCAATAGGAGGAGCTCGAAGGATGCAAGTTCCAGATCCTTCCATGCAGCACAAGGTTATGGTAGAAGCAGTAGAAAACCACATGCCTGAGGTTGTCATTGTTGATGAAATTGGAACAGAGGCTGAGGCTCTTGCATGCAGAACCATAGCAGAAAGGGGAGTTATGTTGGTTGGAACCGCACATGGCCAATTGCTTGAGAATATAATCAAGAATCCGACATTGTGTGACTTGGTGTGCTCTCTCTTGCTAGACTTTGTCATTTTGTGAGCATGTGTATATTTGCATGCATATTGGTACATGCACCATTTTTCCCTCTGTGAGCATGTGTATATCTGCATGCATATGTGTACATGCACTGTTTTCCCCTATTGTTATGTCCGTGGATAGCATATTTGAAAGAGAAGCATTTTTACTTCACGACAGGATAATTCATGCTGATGCATGATGGAGTTTATGGTTTTCAACCTTATGAGTGACTATCATGAGATTGAAACTGCACTATGTTGTGTGTTTAGAGGATTGAGTTTGGGCATGTTCCTGGATTCATCTAGATATATAATTCATGCTTTTTATGGACTGGTCATTTTGGAGACCAACTTTAATCTCTATTGTAGTTTCTCTTTCATTCTGTCTTTGTGCATTTTAATATTTCTTTTTACTTGGTTATTTACGCTGTTTTACAATGCAAGGCATGTAGACAATACTGATATGATTGAGCTTATGATACAATATTGTGTGGGCTTGTGTGCAAAGCATAATTTTGGCATAATAGATAGGCAAAATGACATTTAATCTCATTTGGAACTTGCATAATACATTCTTGTTTCGCGAAAAGTGGATGAGAAAGAATGAGCTGTGTTTCCTCTTGTTTTCTCCAGATGGTATTTGGATGTGGGAGTGTTTGTGGTAGTGCCTTTTGCAGCTTTTTGGTTGAGTATACAGAAACGGCTTGTTCCAAGTCATTAATCTATTGTCTCGTTTTTGTCAACATGATCTACAATCCTTGTTTTCCATGCTCAAATGTTTTTTAAATCAGGGACTGTTTTTGTATATTATATAGAAGTTATTTTCAAGGTCATTCGCTTTCTGGCTCCCTCACTTCGTACTCTAAACTTCCAAGAATTTTTGGAGGAAAAATAGGTGGATGAGAAGGAATTGGGAAAGAAAGAAAGAAAGAAGCATCTATGGGCATAGTTGTACATAGCTATCATTTCTCTGTTTTAGATTCCTTGCTCAATGGTGGATTACATGATTTATTCAGGTAAAATAAACTGTGGTGGCTTATGACGGGCAAGTCTACTTCATAAAAAGTTATTTGTTCTTCATGCTAAATTAGATAGTGCAAGGGTACCTTTGGTGAATATTTTGAAGGCATTGATGCATAAAGTGGATTGCAAAAACAAGAATGCCAATTCCTAGGTGAAACCAAGAATGGTGATTTGTCTGACAACTCAGGTTGGTGGTGTACAAACGGTGACATTGGGGGATGAGGAAGCTCGTGCAAGAGGTACCCAGAAAAGCGTGCTGGAGCGCAAGGCTCCTTCTACTTTTCCTCTTCTTATTGAAATGAGAGAGCGAAGTCACTGGGTTGCTCATCAGGTAACCACGCCAATGATGCTCGACACATGGCTCTGTTGTCATCATGCCTTCTGCACGAATGTAGTCATTTTCTATCAACAGAATGCCTTGCAAACTTTCTTTATCTTAATTGCTGAATGGACAGTCTGATAACAAGTAACAAGAACATAGTGGGAAAGAATGTATGTGAACAGATATGCCTTAGCCATTCAATGTTGAGACAAATATGTGCCTTCATCACGCATCAGTCCTCTAAGTACTGAAATAACTCTCTTTTCGATGGTTACCAGTGACTGAAGTCCTTCAGAGTCTGTCAGAATCCCCATTCTCACTTATATATTGCAAGAATGACTTGTAAAAGTTTATACATTAAGTTTTAAAGGGATAACCATCGGTAAAGGCTAATTATCTTTAAGCTTTATTGAAACTCAGACAGATAGAAGTGTGGATTCTCTGCTCCATGGCCGGCGACCTATTGTTGAGGTGAGGTCTTGAAGTTCTCACAAGGTATATGGTGGCTAGATTTACTGATGTTAGTTGAGAACATCTGTTTCTCAAGGTTCTTCTTGGTTTCTGTGATGCTATCCAAATGTTTCATTCTGTATCACTAAGACGTCATTCACATTGATTTTTCATGCAGAACTTCTAATGTTGTTTTTTATCCATCATAATTTTTGTTATTTTTATGTTCCATTTCAGGTTCGAATGAGAGATGATAAATTCCGTGTGGTGATTGAAAGGAAAATGTATGACAGTCATGGAACCAGCAAAGTAGATGGAGATTATGAAGGCTATTTTGGTTCGACTGTCCTATCCATGATGGGGGGACTAAAAACGTCAGCAGAGGAATATCAAGAAAGTTATGCTTGGGTATCCAAACTAGGTGTGTGCTTGCTCACCCTCTAGGTCCATATCTTAGTTTTTACTTTGTGAAACAAGCTGTTTGTTTTAAATGGGTGCGAGATAGAATCAATAGTTTTGTAGAAAAGGGGTAGGGCAGATTTGGAGGAAGGGGGATAGAAGAGCAGAAGGGAGAGAGATGGGGGAGAAGAGAGGGGAAGGGGGAGAAGAGAGAGAAGGACGAGGGTAGAGAGAGATAGTGAGAGAGTAGGGAGGAGAGAAGGTGAGAGAGCATAGGGAGCAGGTAGTAGGAAGGAGGTGGGACAGTAGATAAGATTAGATGTCACATCAAAAGTGTACAATAGGGGGTGGATGGGGATGTAGTCCCTCCATGTTTTCCACCTTAAAGGCCTCTAAAGGGCCTCTAGATTGGCCCTTGCCCTCAAAACTTCACAACATGGCTGTCCAAAAAGTGCAGCAAACAGCAACTACTAATCAGCTCGGTAGGAGATAGGGGTGGTCCTGGACAATGCTTTCTGGCTGCCATGAGTTTTCATCCTCAGGGAGTCCCTGCCACTTGATAAGATACTCTACGTAGGCCTTCTTTCGGAGTACATGATCTCTGAAACTCACGATGCGCTCTGGAACATAGAGGATGTGGCCCTCTTCATCCATAGGTGGCAGCTTAGGAAGAACATGGACATGCTGTCCAACATGTGGTTTCAGCAAGGACACATGGAAAACATCATGGATCTTGGAGGTACGGGGTAGCTCCAACTGATATGCTACCTCTCCAACCTTGCGGATGATCCTGTAAGGACCATAATACGTATGAGCAAGCTTTGTGTTTGTATTACCTTTCAGCGAGGCATAACGGTTCTTATGGAGACGCAAATGCACTTAATCTCCCTCTGTGAAAGACAAATATCTCCTGCATTCATCCGCATATTTCTTCTGCTTGGCTTGGTCATCTTGTATATACTTTTTTGCCAACTGCAGAAGGGCATTCGTCCTCTCCAAGTCATTCCGTGCTTACTCATTTTTCACAGCCACATCAGCAATTGAAGAAGGCATCCCGACCTTGCATCTGTACATTGACTCAGATGCTGGGTACTGTTGTAGCAAAATTCAGCAAGTGCCAACCATTTATCCCAAGACTTCTAAGTATTTTGACATAAATGCCTCAAATATTCCTCCACCCATTTGTTCACCCTTTCCAGCTGTCCATCAGTCTTAGGATGGTAAGCAGTGTTAGGTGTGAGTAAAGTACCTAAAGTACCCACTGCTGTAAATAACTCCTGCCAAAAGTGACCTATAAATTTTGCATCTCTGTCATTGACAATTTCTTGAGGGTACCATGATGCATAAATACATGCTCAATGAATTGCCAAGCAACCTGTGATGCTGAATACGGTGTCTTAGTGGGTATGAAATGGGCCTGTTTTGTCATTCTATCCACCACAACAAAGATGCTGTCCCATCCCCTCTTTGTAGAAGGCAATACTGTGATGAAATCCATTGCTATGTGCGTCCATTTCTCTTAGAATTTGGTAATGGCTGCAAGAGACTTGTGGGTAATTGGCTATCCACTTTATTTTGTTGGCAAGGCAAGCATTCAGCCACATACTTAACCACATCTCGCCACATTCCATCCCAGATGAAGCTCTGTTTGACCTTTTCATATGTCTTAGTGATACCCACATGTCTTGCCATAGGAGATGAGTGCATTTCGTGCAAAACCAGCAATCTATACTTGGAGTTTGGCACAAGATAAAATTTGTCCTTGCAGTGCAACAGCCCATTATGCAGCTTTGGCTTGAAGGCTCCTGTAACTTTAAAAATATGGGAGCTGCCTTTGAATTCTGTATATATTCCTCCTGGATCCCATGAATCCACTCATGATAGATGGTGGAAATGGCAGATAAACTACAAGCCCTCATTGTAGACAAGGCATGGGCAACCACATTTTCTCTACCCTTCCTGTACTCAATGTCGCAGTCATAGGTCTGAACTGCAGCCAACCACCTCTTCAGCTTCATGGACAAATTGCGCTGCGTAAGAAAGTACTTGAATGTCCTATGATCCTAACTTTAATCTTGCCACCATAGAGGTAGTGGTCCCATTGCTCGAAAGCATGTAGGATAGCCAACTTTTCCTGATCATAAACATAATTTTCTGCTCTCGAAAGCTATAACTCCATGCTCTTGTCTTAGAACAAACCCCAGGCCTTTGCCACTTGCATGTCTCTACAATGAAGGGCCTTGAAAAATCCAGGCATACAAGTACAGGTACATTACTCAATGCGTCTTTGAGGTCCTTGAAACTGAGTTGTGCTTCTTGTGACCAGTTTCAACAAGTCAATGAGAGGGGCTGCCCTCTTGACAAAATGTTCAATAAATCTCTTGTAAAAAGAAGCAAGACCGAAAAAGCCATTTGAGTTAGGTGGGATGTAGTGGATGTGGCCACTCCCTTGTGCATTTGACCTTGGCTGGATCCACCCAAATTCCATCCTTGCTCACAATATGACCAAGATACTCAACCTCTTCTGCCATGAAAGTGCACTTGTTGGCTTTAGCATAAAGCTGATGCAACCTCATAAGTTCCAGCACTTGCTTGACATGACTGATGTGTTCCTGCTTATCCTTGTTGTAAATGAGGATGTCATAAAAAAATACCAGCACACATTTGTAAAGAAGGGGCTGCAAAGTCTTGTTCATGAGTGCATGGAATGTAGTCGGTGCATTGGTCAATCCAAAAGGCATCACCTTGTCATGAGTGCCTGGAAAGTAGCCAGTGCATTGGTCGATCCAAAAGGCATCACCTTGAACCCCATATAAACCTCTCTCTGCGCGAAAGGCTGTCTTGTGCTCATCTCCTTGTTTCATTCTGATTTGATGGTAGCCCGATCTCAAATCAATCTTTGTGAAAAATTGAGCACCCTTGAGTTGGATCGGGAACCTGTTCTTGATAGTGGTCCGATGGACCATAGATTTGAAGGAGAAACCAAGAATCCTAATAAGTGGGAAGAATAGCCCTCAGCATGGGAAGGATATTTCATATTATATCCAATGGATGACGAGGGCAAGATTCTTTATGATGGCATGCACCACACCCGGCTAAAGATTAGGATTTCATCTTGGAAGACTAGACATGGGCCGCTTTCAAAGATCTCATAGGTGTCATGGTTAGAATGAAATTATAGGAGTACAACCCATGGTTGAAGTCCTTACATGTGAGGACTAAAGATCCTTGGAATGTTGAGGAAGCACAATAATTATTTGAGCTTGAATATAGCATCTATAATCAAGATGATTTTCATTCTATTGCAATTGGGCAAGACAACATGGCCAAAGATACAGTGGATATAGCAATGAATGCTCCCCATGTAGGCAAAAGGGGACATCAAGGCATACAGAGGTGTGCAAAGTAGACTCCATGGAGACAAGTACTGGCTATGTAATTGTAGAGTGTCTTGATGATGAGCATGCCAGGTGGGATCAACACTTGCTTACAGGACCCAAGAGGTGCCACAACATCTAGGGCAAAGAACTATCCTACTTTTCCTTTTGACCCAGGTGGCCTCCATGTTGGAGCATGTTTATTCTATAGCAAGAAGTTTCAGAGTTTAACCATCACTTGCAATTTTGAGGACAAATTTATATCGAGCGGGGATGGATGTAATGAAGGCCAAAAGTTGGCGAAGTTAGTGGGGGTTAGGATTATTGGTAGTTGGGGTGTTTGCAAGATAGAGATGTCAAAGGGGATAAGGAGGTACTATATAAGTACCCTCTCCTCATGTGCAATGTACTTTTGATGTGACATCTAATCCTATGTAGTCTCATCTCTTCCTCCTACTTGCAGCCTACTCTCTCTCTCTCTCTCTCTCTCTCTCTCTCTCTCTCTCTCTCAGAGGAGGGTACCATGGACCTCTCATCCAGATAGTAGACAGCGATCTATCATAGGCTTCTTGCCTACACTATCTAGTCCAGCATTGGGTGTATCTTGATGTCTGATCAGACTGCATCTTTCATGGAGATGTTGATGCCAGAGATGTTTTATGGCTAGGGTGCGTGTATGCTGATATCATTGACTATGTCTACAGAGCTTTCTCTAGCATAGGTTAGGATGCTTGCTTAGTACCTCCACCCTTTTGCTCATTGTATCAGGTTTTTCTATCAGTCTCATAGACCCATCAGTGTATAGCAGACTTTAAACTCTCTCTCTCTCTCTCTCTCTCTCTCTCTCTCTCTCCCTCCCCTACCCCTTCTCCTTTTCCCCATTATTCTCTCTCCCTTTTTCTCTTCTATCCCCCTTTCTCTAATCTGCCCCTACCCCCTTTTCTACGAAAGTCAAGAGCTTGGCTTCTCAGTAAAAGTCAAAGGGTTGCCTTTGGTTGACCTGGTCAAGCCCTGAATTTGACCAGTCTGATTTGGACAACCGTGAGAGTGAAAAGGTCTATATAATACCCCCAAATGCATACCTCCTAGATTTACCCAATCCATCATGCTCCGAATTGCCAATGTCTCGAAGATAAGATAACCCCTTTAATCCCAAAATTCCCTACAAACAGCCCCATAAAACAAAACATGTGGTTCTGCAATTCTACCAACCCTCAAGAGAAGTTCAGGAAACTATCTCATATGGAATATGTGAGCTATAAGACATACCCCTTGAAATTAGTTTCAGCCTAACTAAAAAAATTCTTTGCATCCCAAGCAGGCGGCTGACAAGACTTGTAAAATCAGTGTTGTGCAGTCATGCAAGCCAGTACAACTTGTACAGCACGCTGCGACCTTTGCAGTCTGCATCACAGTGGAGAGGCCCTTGTGGGCAGTGGTCCATGTCTCTCATCTACTCCACAAGGGACATAAAACAGAGCTTGCTCATGCTGAAGCCAGACACCATGGAAACACGGACAGAGAAAGCTGCTTCAATGTCATTGTCCTGGGATACCATCTCTAGTTTGAGCTCAGGTACCAAATAATAGGAATCTTCAATTTAGCTAGGAATGGAATCAGCTCTGGTTTAGCAATGAGAGCTCTCACAGGGAATGTGAGGAGATGATCTATGGGGAAGGAGATCTGCTCCAGTCAGGGCTATATAGAAGAACTCACACAGGAAGAGTAAGTAAAGGGGGGAGGGGAAGGAAAACCTTAAGTACAGAATCAGGGGGAATTGGAGTAGTTATCCATTCCAATTCAGAAAACGGCCATACATCAGGCTGGGACCACAGTGACCCTTCCACATTGCAATACAAAATTGACCCTCTCTAACTACTCCTAGGCATACAGAATTAGTGGAAACTAAGCTACTCTGAAATTTACTCTTTCACATCCATACACTAACAGATGAAAAACAGTATAAGGAACATATCCTAACACCATGTGGACCAAGGAATTTGAATTCTATCAAAGCACTAAATGTGTGTGCACCCTTGGTTCAGAGGGGGCAACCCTCTGTTCTGCCAACTTGTTCTCTCTCTGGTACTGTTAACCTCACACAGTAACAAACATCTTCCGACGGCAGTATTGAATATATACTGTTAGCTGTTTCAGACGAAGAGACCTCGCACGAATTCAGGTCCTTACCAATGCAAGGAATTCATTAAGAGTTTGTCAATCTTCATGTTCTGATAAGCCGCACAGTGAATCATGACTCATTCCTTCTGTCAAGGCTTTTGTCTAACAAATAGAAATGTGCTCCATTAAAGACTATCGCCCTCAGCCCTTCAAGCTCAAACATGTAATGAAGGGGAAAAAGGGCCAATGTAGAGGCCCTTTAGAGGCCTTTTAGGTGGAAAATGTGGAGGGACTATATAAGTCCCCATCCACCCCCCATTGTACACTTCTGATGTGACATCTAATCCTATCTTCTCTCCCACCTCCTTCCTACTACTTGCTCCCTATGCTCTCTCACCTTCTCTCCTCCCTACTCTCTCACTATCTCTCTACACCCTCATCCTTCTCTCTCTCCTCCCCCTTTCCCTCTCTTCTTCCCCAGCTCTCTCCCTTCTGCTATTCTATCCCCCTTCATCCAAATGTACCCTGCCCCTTTTCTACATTGGTATCAAAGCTCCGACCCTGACACTGTTGCTTCCCCCCTTTCACCTTCATTCCCAACTGTAACAGCACACCAACGTCAATGCCAAAGCCTAGCTCACCACTAGCAACTCAACCAGCAGACATCAATCGTGAATTGCAGCGCACAATGTGGCACAACCAATCAATCATGAACTACGTGGGCTTGTACCACAGTGCGAGAAAAAGCAAGCAAGCACCGTACCACAGTGCGACTAACAACTGACTAGATTTGCGACTGAAGTATGATTTGGCTGTGTACTAGGGAGAGGCATAGCATGGCTGTATTACCAGCGTTGGCATGATTGCATTATCTTCGGAGTTTGCTGTCCACTTTTATAGGCTTGCATAGCCTTTGGCACAACTCCCCTCGGCATCATAGCTCCAACAAGTGGCTGGTTTATGGTATGGTATCTCCACATTTAGCATAGATGGACATGTTTTGTCAAATCGAATAGCTGGATATGTAAGGTACAACAACCATCACATATATCCTGACAATGCAATGTGTTGCGTGCTGGTAATTCACTAACCCGTGAGGCAAAGTACATTTCAGCTTGGAGACCTCCTGAACTTTGATGCATGACAATCCTCTTAATAAGCCCAACAAGAGAAAATACCTGATGCAACACACTCAATGTAATGGGGCACAACTGATTGCTGATGGTAATTACAAGCATTCCATTGGACTGTGAATCTTCCTCACGTTGAAGCTGCCTGAAGTTTTTGGCATGACGCTCAAATCCCTGTATAAGCTGCCCAAAACTAGAGGCATGTTGCCCCATGTTCCATCCATAGGCATTTGGTTGCCCCGTGGTGTGTAATAAAATGTTGTTGCTGTCCTCCTGCACCAAATGCATGCACATGTGCTAGTTGTTACGTGTCACACACTCGAACGGTCATGGAGAGGTTCAGAAGAACATGGTTGAAGAGGTTGCAATGCATTAGACTAGCACCTGAAAAATGAGTCCAACGGATGCCCAAAATAATCAAGAGAGAGGTTCAAGGTAATAGCCGAAGATGAGGCCATGAAATGGGGCCTAGGTAGGCTCTATTGGGGTTAAAAAAGAACTTGAAAAGGGGCTGGGAAAGGGCCTTAGAATTTCAGGTTTTTTTTATCGGGGGTGGGGATGGGGGCAGAGGGGTCTTGGGTCACCTAGGGTTGTTAGGACATTGACCTAGAGACCACTAGGACAGTTGGACAGTTAGACCGCTAGTAGTTAGTCTAACCTAACCTAACCACCGCTTAACCTAGCTTTAGCTAGATTGACCTAACCTAAACCCTCACTAATCAAACCTAACCTAACTAGCCTAGCCCAACTAATCTATTCTAACCCTGGTTAACTGACCAAAGCCTCACAACCTTCAGGTGACAGAAGGCATGGTAGTGGCGATATTTGGTGTAGGAGGCGGTAGGAGCTGGTGCAGCATGGCAAACCTCCTTTGCACCTGCGCACAGTGGAGCAGTGTCCTTTGGGCTAAGTAGCACCGGGAAGGGGCTGGTAGAGGGAAACTAGAGGTGGTAGTGCGGAAATTTTGGCAGTGTGAGCAATGACTTCGGGGCGTTGGTGGATAGCTGAGCTTGGAAAGGCTCAGGTGGAGCAGCTCCATTGGCGAGTGTGTGCATGGTGCGACCTGGTTTTTCACCGGTAGTCAAATGGGTTGTTGACGATGGATTGGTGTGGGAGCGTTGGGCTGCTCATTTGTTCCTCCATCAACGCCACCCAAGTACCAAATGCCCCTCAATGCTTAGTGTCGAGATAACACCCAATGCCATATGCCCAATACTACCAATGTAGAAAAGGGGTAGGACACATTGGTGAAAGGAGGATTGAGGAGAGGAAGCGAGAGAAGGAAGGAGAAGGGGTAGGAGAGAGAGGAGAGGTGGGAAGGAGAGAGAGAGAGAGAGAGAGAGAGAGAGAGAGAGAGAGAGAGAGAAGGCTGCAAGTAGGTGGAAGGAGGGAGATGTCACGTCAAAAAGTACATTGCGTATGAGGGGAGGGTACGTATATAGTACTCGTTATCCCCTTTGACCTCTCTATCTTGCAAACAACCCCAAGTACGGATAACCCTAACCCCACTAACTTGGCCAACTTTTGGCCTTCATCACAATTGCTTACCATTGATTGATAATGAACTTTGATGGGGGTTGCAGCACTTCAATTTCTGTTATGATGGATGAAATTGAGGAATTGTGAAGCTGGCAGATTTGCATTTATGATGATGGTGGAGAGGGAAGAAGATTTAGAGGCCTCAGCAAGCATGTCATGGTATTAATGTTAGGCATTCATCTTTGTAGACTTCTTTTAGACATTTTTAATAAGAAGCTTTTTATGTTTCCAGCATCACCCATCATGCTGTCCCTCAAGCATAAAGCTTGCTATGGCTGATAGAAATAAGCGCTTGTCAGATAATAGTTAGATTTTCTTTCTACATTTGCATAACTAAAGAGTAGAGACTACAAAAATTTATCCCTGGGTTTCTCTGAAAATTATGTCATAAGCAGGAAAATTATGATGATGTAACTTATCTGAGGTTATTTGAATTCCCTCCATTTCTAGTGGTCTTGTTTGCCAAATCAATTGCTTGGAATGTTCTTACTATCCATCCGACAGGTCGTAGGATGGAATCTTGTTAGCCTCTTTTGTGGATTAAGCATGCGCCGCTTGATTTTGGTTAGCTTGCTGCAGTCACTTAGGGTTAGGAGATTGCTTCTTGGCATAGGTATCGCCCCACCAATATTTTCAACCAGGATCTTTATATCCTTGCGTAATGAAGGCGATATACGGAAATACTGTTCTCTTATGTTCCTCAGTTTCCATCTGTTAAAGAGAATGCTGGATCGATACCCTATCTGGACTTTCATGTGGTTTCTTTGTACGTTTTAACTAAGGTTTTGCAAAGGCAGCATCTGTGTTGCTGGTATTTTCAGAGTGTCTCTGATGGAGGAGCTTATTTTCTGATGGCATTGTTTTCCTTCCGCATGGTTGTAGCATTCAAGTCAGTGGCATGCTCGTTTAGATAGATCTGATTTGTTGTTGTTTTACACATACGTTGGGGACTGTTTCCTCATTCCAGTCTGCTAAATTTCAGGTTATATTCAAGATAAAGATGCAATGGCTGAACGAGCTGTGAGTTATGTTAGCAAGCGCGTTGCTTGGGAGGATTATGATGAAGAATATGGATATGGCAGTTCTGGTGTACCGGGCAAGAGAGGTTCTAAACGTGGACCTCGTGGTATAAGACCACGCAATGTACAATAAGCAATCAGTCGACAAACCTTTCGGGTAACTAACCTCCAGTTTTCCTCTGGAATAGCTAACAGAGAAATTGGCCATCTTGTATGGTGATATTGTATATTGACGCTTCATCCAGCTGTTACATTGGTTCAGAAACGATAGCAACTTGCTGTCGTTCTCTGTTTTACTTGTAAATTATTTGAATGTTAAAAACTCTCTGCAGATTTTGTGCTTTAGGTTCTTGAGTTATCTTATTTGATAGCCTCCACTTTAAGCCATAAGACATGGTATTATTATTGGAGTCTTAGTGGTGATGACACTGCTTTGGTAGCAGATTTCAAAGCTAGCAATGCCTTAATTCTCACTCCACAATGGTTCCTAGGATGCCACTTTCTCCTGTGCACTCCCGTATTTGGCCTATGATCAAGATATTTGCTTGCTCATCATTCTGATGCTCCCATATAATGATTTATTTAACTGTTATGTCACCTATTATCTTCTAGCACCTAATTGCGTTTCATGCGCTCCCTTTGGAAGTACGGTTCTTGATCTCTTGTTTGTGGGGGGATGCACTTGTACGAGATCCATTGTAACGGTATCTTGCCTATTTGTTGCATCGTGTGATTTGTCTCTATTCGTGGTGCTTACCGGAGGTTGTGGACTTTGTTTGATCAAGATAGAGAAAAAAAGATGGTACAACAGGGAGTAGAGGTTGTAGAGAGGATAGGAGGGAAAGTGTTTGAAGTGTCGTGACTGAGCAGGGTGAGCACGAGGAAAAGAGGACAAGTGCAGTGCCTCCACATCATCAGCCCAATCAGTCCTCAGCAGGTCACCAGGATAGGAGGTGGAGAGAGAGAGAGAGAGAATACAACCGCACTGGAGCTCTTTGTTGGATTCGCTATCCAAACATGGATTAGCTGTTCCATCTTCTTGCCTTGTCGGTGCTTTGTGTGTGTGGTTCTCTCACATAGTGACTTCTTGGAACCTTGTGGAATCCTCCCTTACCTATTACTTTCCAACTCGACTCATTGAAGTGCCATTGTCCAATATTTGACCTCAACTCTAAACCCCAATCAGGCCTTTCCAATGTACTCCATTATTGCCTAGGATTAAGATTAGCCGAAGTGCCATCCAATTTGATACAATGACATTGTACCATTAAATGGTAAATTTCAATAATGTCCTATTTGTGCAAGCAGTGCTGAGCCCTCTTTCCTTACCCTTAAGAAATGTTAACGTCCTCGAAAAGAAAATTGGGAAACTTGCTTCGGAGATTGCTTACCTTCTCCCATGTTGAATTCTCTTTTGGTCTATCTTTTCACTAAATGGGACATTCTTGATCAATCGTATGTTGTGTTCTTTTTTCTTATCCAACTTAAATTCTTTCCGATTTATAGGGTGGCTCAATATGTTCAATAGGACAATCGACTAAACTATCTTCATCACCTCGCTCTTTTTAATTCTACTTATATAAAAATTGGATGTACTCTACATCCTTATTGGTAAAGCTAGTTTAAAGCAAGTTCTTCAATTCTCCTAGGTATTTGGAATGGTCCACAATACCCAGGAGGTAACTTTGTACATTTACCACTTATTGGGGTTTTTGAAGGTTCCAGTGCTTTGAGGAAGGCCATCTCCTCTTGGTGTTTTGAGGTAGGCCATCTCCCCTTTTGCAAAATTCACCTTTTTATAGTGTGGACATAATTTCTTGCTCTATAGTGAGGTCTTTTAATGCTATCTCTAGCTATCTTGCAGTTGATTCATATCTTCAAAAAATTTCTAGCTATTTGAACCTTCTCCTTTTCGAGCCTCGCTTGCAATCAGTGCTCCTATTTGAAAGCCATACATCATCATGAATTGACTAAGTCCCATTTGTGGAAATTCTAATATACCTAGATATTCTTTCTAATATACATAGATACTCTTTCTAGTCACTTTGTTTCTTACATATGCTCAAATCATATCCTCTCTCACTTGATTGAACCCTTTCTATTTGACAATCACTCTGTGGCTGATCTGTTATGGCCTTTTGAAGAGACATTTTCAACCTCTTAAAAACAACCCTAAAAAAATGAATGTTATATTTATTATCTTGATCATTAACAATATCAATTGGTAGCCCATATATTCTTTAGGCATGCTTCACAAATAGCCTTGCTAGTTTGGGGGTTATAACCTCTGCGCTTTTAGAATAAATTAAGACATTTTGGTATGAATTCATAAATTATCTGCACAGAGTCGTGCCCCCGTAGCGTCGTATGTGATCTCATAATAAGGCTATATAGATACTCTCCCATTTAATAGATGGGATGGGATGACTAAATGATGTACTAGCCCACCTACTCTTAGGTGTAACTTTATTGGCTTGGCATTTTATTACATAGTCCTTGCATATTCTTATTCATTCCAAGCCCATGAAATTTCATCTTTAGAAGTTCGTGATCATGACATTCATTAAGAATTTGGCAACTAGTATTATTGCTTTCTTGGACACATACTCTACCCTTGTAGAGTAGGTAGCCATTCTCAATTTTATAAGCAAGAGAAATAATTAATCCCCAGGCTATCAAGAACAACAAAAACACCTACCACCTATGTAGAAGAAGCTATAGCATACCTTTAACACATACCACCTATGTAGAAGAAGATAGAGCATACCTTGAACACCTACAAACAAAGAGACTACTTATCCCTTTCCAAAGTGTTGATAGGAGTGGGGGAACCCCTCCAATGTCACAGCTAGGGCTGATTGAGACATTTTACTTTAATTTTAATATGGTGATTTGACATTAATTGTGCACTAGTAGATATCTTGATTTAATTGAGTTTTATGCAATGGATATCCTTTATTTTATTAGTTATAATTAATTTGTGTGCTACTTTAATTAGATGTGATGTTGAATTCGCATTAAATTTATTTGTTTGTGTGCTTGCACCATGACAATCACATTTTAATGTTTCAATGTTACATAAATAATAATATATTTTTGATACACTTTAAAAAACTATACTTTTACCTAATATAAATAAAATATTAATACAAATAATATAAAATAACGTACATACTATAAATAACGTACATACTATAAGGATAATAAGACAAAATAATGTACCTACTATAAGAATAATAACTTGCTATTGATTCTTGAGAAAAGACCAACCATACAAATCAGCCATCCATGTGGTGTTGATTGTGGAAGAAATATAGTAAAGAGAAACTAGCTATCAACGAGCCAATTTTAGAGAAATTGACTCACCACCCAGGGAATCTTTGAAAGAAGGGCCTATACAACCAGTGAATGCCTTGTTCTGTAAATATGTAAAAGACACTTACAAGCCAAGCCTTGCAAAAACACACCGACCTCTTTAAGATATTTGAGATCGCATCATCCCTCTCAACTATATGGTGTGTAAGGGCATGCCACACAGCAGCGGGCTTTGGAATTAGGGCTACATGGATACATTTTGTGCTAGGAGATATGAATGGCGTCTCTTTAAAAATGTTACCACCAAAGGATCTGTCATATCTTACGTGCGGGCAGGTTAGAAAATCACTAGAGTTTGGGAAACCTAGTGTCTCAAAGATACACAACATTTGGATGATACCCCACCAAATGGCAATGAGGGTGGTTATGGGGGTGTTGCTAGCCATCGATGTCACCAATGGGTGATCTAGATGTTCCAAGTAGTAATGTTTGATGCCATCCCCCAAATACTTTCCTCAAGTGATGATATGGATACCCAAATGGCAAGAAGGAGGAGTTGCATCCTACACCCGAACTTGAAAGAGACTCTATCCATAGATGTTGTATGTTGGTGTAACCATGTAGACATGGCTCCCCTCCATCACCCAATTTGTCTTAACCTAAGTGAATTCCCAATCATCCTCTACATCTTAGCTACACTCTATTGGGACGTTTTTCAAATCTGAGCTATGTTGTGGGGGTAGCCCTACAAGTAATGCAAGATCATCTCGAGGTCTCAATTCATGTAGCGAGGTAGTCGAGCTAATGGGAAATCCTCCATGGACCACTTAGAAGAAATATGTAATATTTTGTGGCTGGAGGCTAGTCCACAAATGTGATCAAAATTTGGAAATGGCCTCATGGCGCACCAGTTTTGTTTCTCTAACCAATGTAACTCTCTTGAAGGGGTCTAGGCAACTACCTCAAGCTGAAGATAGCAACTAATGTGTGCATAGTGTACAAAAAAAAGGACCCTCTATAATCCTCTCTAAGTTCCTTTCTCTAGAAGGTAGAACCACTATACCTCTCAAAACGGGTGGCCCTCCCATAGCCAAAGATGCTGTCACAATTGTTCCTAACCTCATTGATTGGGTTGGATCAATCAAACAACCCTTACTAAGCAGCCCACTACTGTGGTCCTCCACTCAAGCATCTCTAAGGACCCATCCAAAATTGGCTCTCTCTTTGACTTTGATTGAAGAAAACACCCCGATTTTCACAGTCTATAATGCATGGGTAAGAAGTCCCTTTTCATTTGGGAAGGGCTTTTGCTTTCTATCAAAAACAAAGAAAAGGTCAAAATCCTTCCTCATCTCATCTTGGTGTCTCTAGTTCTTTCTTCCTCTCTCGTTTCCATTTCAACATGATATCAGATCTTTTATAGTAACCCACCAATGATAGAGCAAAATTGAATACAAAATCCTGTGATGCAAAGAAACTTAAGACCTTCTATAGTAAACATGACTCCTAGAATAGAACGTTGCAAAATCACCCCACTGACAACAAAGTACAAGTAGTAGGTTTTCAATGATGAACTATCGATTTCTTTTGGTAAGCCATAAATTAGAAAATAAGAAGCAAGAGGCAGGCCATTCAAACACCTATAACAATTTAGAAAATTGAAGAACTAGTGATGATGAAATAATTCATTACGCTTGAGAGATGGCCTCCTCTAGCAATGGCAGTGGCGATAGGGATTTTAGGAAAGCCACCACTAGTGGTGGAGATGCCCCCAAAGCTCATGGACTCGTGCTTTATCATGGTGCAGACACAGGTAGTCACATCAATGTGTACATGCAAATGACTGAAGAAAGGCCAATAGATAAGCTAAATCTAGCCGCCCCCCTCCCAAGATTTATGCTTCACTTGGAAGAATGCAACATCAGTGAACTTTAGAAAAGTAATGTGGTGAAGCAGATGCACTCAAGAAGCTACTAGCACAGATAAAAAAGGATCCAGGTAGCTTTCCTACATTTGGTCAAGAAAGAAGCCCCCTTGCTCCCCTAGAAGAAAGACAAAGTGGTCATCATCAATGAAGACACTATGGAGGACACCTCGGAGGAAGAATTTATCGCTACTAACACTCAGGATTTTGAGCTCCAGTTAGCCCAAGCTTAACATCCCATACCTAAAAATGAAGAGACTTCCTTCACTGTAGTCAAGGGAAAGAAAATTATCCAAGCTAAAAGAAGAAGTAGGAGGAAGAACTTAGTTGTTAGAAACCCAAAAGAATCTAACTCTTTAGAAAGGGAGAAAATAAGTATATCAAGAGGATTCACCATCTCCTTTCAAAACAGCCTAGTTAGTTTTAAGAAAAAGAGGAACAAAAACTCTACTCAATAATGCAGTCATCCATGCAAAAAAGTTTTTGTTTCTCAATGTCAATCTTGAGGGACTGACAAACAAACTCAAACCCTTAGCTTTTAGGAGATTGATTAGAAAGATCGGTCTTAGACCTATTCTTCTATGTGCAGAGCATAAAGTGCTATGTGTTGAATACAAATTGCTATGTGCCAAATTCAAATTGCTATGTGCTAATTCAAGTTTCTAGAAACAAAATGTGTGGTTATATGCTAAAATTACAAAATTCAAATAAAACATATTCTCAGTCAATACACCTACATGCTCGGATCTAGTTACGCAGGCACTATATGGAAAGAAATGCAATTCTTGCTTGTGGTTAAGCCACGTGTACTTTAAGACTATATACAATTCTTAATTAAATCAAATTCCGAATGATGTTCCTCATCCCTTTTGCAAACATGGATATGGTCGGTTGGTAAGCGTGGTGGTATTCTTCAAAGTGAACTGGGTGATCAATATGCAGTCCACTGCCTTCTCCCACATGGTATGTCCTGATTCACTCCTCGGAATGGCTAGATTATGTGGATGACTTGCTTTGACTTCGAGTTGCCATTAGATGCAACTTCCAACAACCCAACAACGTTGATTCTTCTGATTCTTCTCAGAAATTGGCTCGATCTATGATTTTTGGGTGATCTTGCAAGATCAGTTTCACAATCTCTATAACAACCGGATCACATGTGTGTTCTAGTAACTATAGAATTTTGGAATTTCGCAAAGATTAGAGCTTTACGCAGAGAGGCGCTATCTCCGAGTAAATAATTTCTTGCATTTCAAGAAGTCAAATTTTGAGGAGATGAGTTGAGATGGTACCCAAAGCATATAGACAAAAACCGGATCTTTGGATAATTTCGAATCATGAAAAAGGCAGAGAAGATACTGCCCTAGGAGTAGCAGCACACCTCAGAAAACCTGCCTTTGAGGCCAATGGAATTGGGATAGAATTCAATCATGATAAGCTTTCCTATCAAGTGTGCTCTATCAACTCTACATGCAACAGAACTCTTCTATGGGACAACAATCTGATGCAGCCAAACCTGATCCTTATGGGAGATTTCAACATGGTGGAATCTAGGAGAGGCATATGGCAAGGTCTAGGGAACATTGTTATAGGCAAAGAATCGACCTCATGGAATGATGTAAAAGAAGCAACAAAATTGGTGGAGTTGTCAGAAGACACCTCTTTTACACGGACCAACAGCCAAGTCGGGCCATACCACAGAAAAGACAGGATCCAATAGGGATGCCTCCTAGCTCCTCTTCTTTTTGCCATTGCGGCTACTCTCTCGGATAGCTTATCCAAGATGAAGTGAATAGGGGCACGATAGGAGGCATTCACCTCGAAGGAGGAGGATAGATTTTCTATCAACAATTTGCCTATGACACCAACCTCATGCATTAGAACTATTAGCAATTTTTGGGAAACATGATAGAGTGCCTGGAGGTCTTTTGTAGTGCATCAAGTTCTAAAATGAGGCAGTCGATAGAGCGAGCGAGGAAAAGCGAGCAGGCCCAAAAAAGCGAGCGAGCTTTTCCACAACTTCCTTATCGAGGTATTCAACACAGCTTTGTGGAAACCACTATTTGGGAAGATTGTCGAAAATAAAACTTATGTTACTATGTGTAACTATACCAATATTGCGAATTATAGTCTACCTTAACTTCCAATTGGAGCCATACTCACATTATGCAACAATAGTATGTGGTTTGAAAGAAACCGAATTTCCACTCCAAAGCGGATTCCATTACTGATACAACAATTCTTTTGCATTTGAAATGGGTCTTATTATCAAACTCCTTCAATAATCAAAACAAATGCATTGCTTGATATGTTGAACTTAGTAACGTAAACATCACTTCACCCATATGTGGGGAAAAAAAACTCTGTAGACTTCATAGCATGGGATTGCATCAACACTTATGACATTCAAAGTGGTTCTTCTTATTAAAAGTGTTATCAACCATGAAAGAAAATGTTTAAAAATAGTTCACCCGTATGTTGAAAAACCCAAGTGTCATTTATGACATTCAAAATTGTTCTTGCAACCATCCTGTAGTTCCTAGAGATTTTGCCCATACTTCCAACCCCTTCCCTTCAACCACTAAGAGGTATCTAATAGTTTTATAGAACACTTGAGATATCATTACCTCCTAATACAAAACCATTATTACTATTTGTAGAACACTTGAGATATCATCACCTCTTAATACAAGACCATTCTTACTATTTGTAGAACACTTGAGATATCATCACTCCTTCCCTTCAGCCACTAAGAGGTACCTAATACTTTTGTAGAACACTTGAACCATTCTTACTATTTGTAGAACACTTGAGATATCATCACCTTTTAATACAAAACCATTCTTACGGTTTGTATAACACTTGAGATATCATCACCTATTAATATAAGACCATTCTTAGTATTTGTAGATCACTTTAGATATCATCGTCTCTTAATACAAGACCATTCTTACTATTTGAGAGATTAATGGATTAAAGGTTTGAAGCTCATAGGAGACGAAGGAAGAGAAAGTCAGTTTCGACATGAGGACAATAAAACTAATTGGAATATTTTGACTTATGTATTAGTATTATACCTTTTTGAAGACTATGAATTTAAGTCAGTTTCAACATTAGGATGATAAAACTAATTAGAATATTTTGACTTATGTATTATATATTTTTGAAGACTATGAATTTTAATGAGGAGAGGCATGCACACTACTTAGTAAATACACTAGTACTACTACTAGCCTACGACTATTAAGCCTAGTAGCACCAGTGTGATTTTGAGCCTTGTATCAGCCTTTTGATAATTTTCTTTCATCTTTAGTGCAGTAGAAATTATTCCTTCTATCAGAAGAATCTTGCCAAATTTATTCAAAGTGATGATTTTGTAGCCTACAACCACTATCCTCTGACTCTCAAAAATGTATTAAATGTGAGCACCCATTTATCTTGTTTGATCAACCCTAGACTATGCTACGATAGGACATTACTAGAACAAAAAAAAAAAAGAATTGATATGGCGATGTTCGATGTGAAATAACCAAATTAAGGATTTAATAAGAAAGAAAACAATCAGAATCAATAGGCTATTCAATGGCTCAAATCTGCACAGAAATTATAATGTGCCTCCCAACTCTTATGCATTCCAACTCCTCATGTTTGACAAGAATGCAAACAATAATGAAATCACATTATCTTTAGTTTCAAAGTAAGCAAAGCACCAAAAATAAATGCAAACGTATTGGATGACGAATAAATAGGTATAGATATAGATAGACCTATATATATGCATTCATAGATATAATGATGATTAAAGTTGGACGGTCGTAATAATATTATGTGTACTATCATTGGGATTAGGACTACTATTGGTAATATTGTATGTAGTAGTAGGAGAACTACCATTAAGAAACACTCAAATAAAATTACTAATGGTGGTGATAAAACTACCACTAGTAGTTTGGTAATTCCCGCTAACATCTACAACAAATATTTGATGGGTAGCTAGTATTAGGTCAAAAGGTCCCAATTGTGCTATAATAATGGACCAAAAAAGGGAGTGCTATAGCATCACATCCATGAAAGAAACAAGTCGGTGCAACCTAGGTCATACAGATCTAGGTCATGTGGAGTGGTTCGCGTCTCTTTCCTTGACAAAAAAGTTACACTACCTTTGATAGTAACTACAAAGATTGCTGCCATAGTGCCGTAGAGTAGCCCCTAGGTTGCACCATCATCCCTTTTTGCTTTGGAGCCATTAAGTTTGATCCACTGATTTTATGTAGAATTATTCTACTATATGTTCACATGTCCTTAATAGGATCTTGATATAATCCCTTCCATTGTAAGTACTTTTACTTCAAGTTTCACATATCCTTAACAAACCACTAGGCTTCAACACAAATTCATTCTTATGTTTCAAGCCTTAAACTCAAACACCCTTGTAAAAGGGATAATGTATTAAAGCTACATTCAATCCATCAAATCTTTTGAATAACAGTTCTATTGAAAATTCATGTATCATCAATAGGATTTCATCCATTATATGTTCATTTGTCTTTAATAGTATGTCTAAAAATTCATGTATCTTCAATATTATTTCTCTCATGTGTTCCAATATCTTCAAAAGGATACCTTTATTTAATAATGTCCAAACTTGAGCATTGATTTGTATTTATCAAACACAATTTCACTCCACCTATTCTTTAGAATGAAATTTTTTCGGCAAAAGTGGGCCAAATGTAAGGTCTTTCCACATATTCTTAAGAATGAAAATTTTGGCCTTACATTGGCAAGTCTATGGAATGAGGGTAAGGCCAAAGTCTCTGGTACGGTGCATTAGGTCTTGATTAATTCTTCTTTAGGCTTGAATATTTAATGCATTAACTTCACAACTATTATTTATGCTTGAACTTGTAATGTATTAATTTCATGACTTAGGATTTTATGAAGTTATATCTAACATGTCCCAAATTTAATGGAAATTAATATCCTACATAACACAACAAAGTATCATCATATCCCTTCCCAAAATCAATGCTACCTAGCAACTCTCCTGGCATTTTCACTGCCTTGCATTTGAGTTAGCTATGATGAAGAATGTTGCCTGCCTTTGGAACCTCTTAGAGTTACTGTTAGCATGATCTAATTTCATGTACCCCAAAAGTTGAGACTTGGAGATTCCCATATCACACCAGCAGTAGCTATCTTGTCCACTCTCAATGCTAGTAAGAGCTAGGCCCCATAGACCGGTAAAAGAAGTCTTTTGGGAGGTTCAATTTTTTCCCTCCGTCTTTTGCAGGCCCCCTGATGAAATAGGATATATTCATCACCCTACATTTAATGCAAGAATTGACACAACTTTTTTGGACCTGACTATGTAGTTTACATCCCAAAATTGGTGCTAAAATTGCAGATTGGGAGATTCCCATATCACACCAACGGTAGCTGTCTTGTCCACTCTCAACACTAGTAAGAGCCGCGGTCCCCATAGACTGGTAAAAGAAGTCTTTTTGGAGGTTCAATTTTTTGCCTCTGTCTTCTCCAGCCCCATGACAGAATAGGATATATTCACCACCCTACATTTAATGCAAGAATTGACAACTTTTTTTGGACATGACTATGCAGCTTACATCCCAAAATTGGTGCTAAAATTGCATACCGGGCATCTCCATTTGCCAGGGGTGTCCCCAGCGACCCCTTGGACTTGCTCTATTTGTCTAGTTGTGTCTCTCCACAAAAATCAGAGTAGGGCCTATTTTCCCCATCTAGTAAAACTATATGCATCAATATGTATGTATGTATGTATGTATGTATGCATGCATGCATGCATGCATCCATGCATGTATGTACACACACACACATATGTATGTATGTATGTATGTATGTATGTGTACTAAAACTACTAAAACTATATGCATCAAATAATGTTGTTGATCAATTTTTGGCATACCCCACCAAAATCAAGACCCCCATTGCAAAGAAAGGTAAGGAACACAAGTGCTTGTTCTTATGCTCATGAGACAATAAAATGCATGACATAGGCAACCAATGGGGTCTTACTTTTGATGTTTGTATGTATGTATAAATGTATGTATGTATGTATGTATGTGTGTGTGTGTATGTATGTATGTATGTATGTATATATATATATATGTATATGTATATGTTGATACATATATGTATATATTGATGTATATATTGATGCATACAATTTTGATATATGGAGAAAATGGACATGAAAACCATCTAAATTGGTTCTTGTCATTTGATTTGATATATGACATGATCCTATTTGGATTTGTAAGTCCAAAGATATGGGGTCCTACTTTTAGGGCCTGAATGCCTAAAATAGGTAGCGCGTTAACGCGCTACCTATTTCATGCATTTAGGCCTCAAAAGTAGGACCCCATTGGCAACACAACGGGGTCCTAGTTTTGAGGCCTAAATGCATGAAATAGACAGCGCGTTAACGCGCTGCCTATTTTAGGCATTCAGGCCCTAAAAGTAGTACCCCGTATCTTTGGACTTGCATATCCAAATGGGGTCATGTCATATATCAAATCGAACGGCAAGATCCACTTTAAATGGTTTTCATGTCCATTTTCTCCATCAACTAAAACTATATTCATCAAATAATGTTGTTGATCAATTTTTGGCATACCCCCCCAAAATCAAGACCCCCATTGCAAAGAAAGGTAAAGAACACAAGTGCTTGTTCTTATGCTCATGAGACAACAAAATGCATGACATGGGAAACCAATGGGGTCTTACTTTTGATGTTTGTATGTATGTATGTATGTATATATATGCATGTACATACATGCATACATACATACATATATATATATATATATATGTATGTATGTATGTATATGTTGATGCATATATGTATATATTGATGTATATGTTGATGCATACAATTTTGATATATGGAGAAAATGGACATGAAAATCATCTAAATTGGCTCTTGCCGTTTGATTTGATATATGACATGACCCCATTTGGATTTGTAAGTCCAAAGATACGGGGTCCTACTTTTAGGGCCTGAATGCCTAAAATAGGGAGCGCGTTAACGCGCTGCCTATTTCATGCATTTAGGCCTCAAAAGCAGGACCCCATTGGCAACACAATGGGGTCCTACTTTTGAGGCCTAAATGCATGAAATAGGCAGCGCGTTAACGCGCTGCCTATTTTAGGCATTCAGGCCCTAAAAGTAGCACCCCGTATCTTTGGACTTGCATATCCAAATGGGGTCATGTCATATATCAAATCGAACGGCAAGATCCAATTTAGATGGTTTTCATGTCCATTTTCTCCATCAACTAAAACTATATTCATCAAATAATGTTGTTGATCAATTTTTGGCATACCCCCCCAAAATCAAGACCCCCATTGCAAAGAAAGGTAAAGAACACAAGTGCTTGTTCTTATGCTCATGAGACAACAAAATGCATGACATGGGAAACCAATGGGGTATTACTTTTGATGTTTGTATGTATGTATGTATGTATATATATGCATGTACATACATACATACATACATATATATATATATATATATGTATGTATGTATATGTTGATGCATATATGTATATATTGATGTATATGTTGATGCATACAATTTTGATATATGGAGAAAATGGACATGAAAATTCTAAATTGGCTCTTGCCGTTTGATTTGATATATGACATGACCCCATTTGGATTTGTAAGTCCAAAGATACGGGGTCCTACTTTTAGGGCCTGAATGCCTAAAATAGGCAGCGCGTTAACGCGCTGCCTATTTCATGCATTTAGGCCTCAAAAGTAGGACCCCATTGTGTTGCCAATGGGGTCCTACTTTTGAGGCCTAAATGCATGAAATAGGCAGTGCGTTAACGCGCTCCCTATTTTAGGCATTCATGCCCTAAAAGTAGCACCCCGTATCTTTGGACTTGCATATCCGAATGGGGTCATGTCATATATCAAATCGAATGGCAAGATTCAATTTAGATGGTTATCATGTCCATTTTCTCCATCAACTAAAACTATATTCATCAAATAATGTTGTTTATCAATTTTTGGCATACCCCCCCCAAAATCAAGACCCCCATTGCAAAGAAAGGTAAGGAACACAAGTGCTTGTTCTTATGCTCATGAGACAACAAAATGCATGAAATAGGTAACCAACGGGGTCCTAATTTTGCTGTATGTATGTAAGTATGTATATATGTATGTATATACATACATATATATCTATATGTGTATATGTGTGTGTGTGTGTGTGTGTGTATGTATATGTATATGTTGATGCATATATGTATATATTGATGCATACAATTTTGATATATGGAGAAAATGGACATGAAAACCATCTAAATTGGTTCTTGCCGTTCGATTTGATATATGACATGATCCCATTTGGATATGCAAGTCCAAAGATACGGGGTCCTACTTTTAGGGCCTGAATGCCTAAAATAGGCAGCGCGTTAACGCGCTGCCTATTTTAGGCATTCAGGCCCTAAAAGTAGGACCCCGTATCTTTGGACTTGCATATCCAAATGGGGTCATGTCATATATCAAATCGAACGGCAAGATCCAATTTAGATGGTTTTCATGTCCATTTTCACCATCAACTAAAACTATATTCATCAAATAATGTTGTTGATTAATTTTTGGCATACCCCCCCAAAATCAAGACCCCCATTGCAAAGAAAGGTAAAGAACACAAGTGCTTGTTGTTATGCTCAAGAGACAACAAAATGCATGACATGGGAAACCAATGGGGTCTTACTTTTGATGTTTGTATGTATGTATGTATGTATATATATGCATGTACATACATACATACATACATACATACATACATACATACATACATACATATATATATATATATATGTATGTATGTATGTATGTATGTATGTATGTATATGTTGATGCATATTTGTATATATTGATGTATATATTGATGCATACAATTTTGATATATGGAGAAAATGGACATGAAAATCATCTAAATTGGCTCTTGCCGTTTGATTTGATATATGACATGACCCCATTTGGATTTGTAAGTCCAAAGATACGGGGTCCTACTTTTAAGGCCTGAATGCCTGAAATAGACAGCGCGTTAACGCGCTGCCTATTTCATGCATTTAGGCCTCAAAAGTAGGACCCCATTGTGTTGCCAATGGGGTCCTACTTTTGAGGCCTAAATGCATGAAATAGGCAGCTCGTTAACGCGTTGCCTATTTTAGGCATTCAGACCCTAAAAGTAGCACCCCGTATCTTTGGACTTGCATATCCGAATGGGGTCATGTCATATATCAAATTGAATGGCAAGATCCAATTTAGATGGTTTTCATGTCCATTTTCTCCATCAACTAAAACTATATTCATCAAATAATGTTGTTTATCAATTTTTGGCATACCCCCCCCAAAATCAAGACCCCCATTTTGTTGTATGTATGTATGTATGTATATATGTATGTATATACATACATATATATCTATATGTGTATATATATGTGTGTGTGTGTGTGTGTGTGTGTGTATACACACACACATGTATGTATGTATGTATGTATGTATCTATATATATATATATATATATATATATATACATACATACATATGTATATATTGATGCACATATTGATGCATATCTTGATGTATATATTTATGCATACAGTTTTGATTGATGGAGAAATCAGGCATGAAAACCATCTAAATTGGCTCTTGCCGTTCGATTTGATATAGGACATGATCCCATTGGGATTTGTAAGTCCAAAGATACAGGGTCCTACTTTTAGGACTTGAATTCTTGAAATAGGTAGCTTGTCAATGTGCTGCCTATTTCATGCATTTAGGCCTCAAAAGTAGGACCTCATTTGGTCCTACATGGAGTCCTATTTTTGAGGCCTAAATGTATGAAATAGGCAGCGCATTGACGCGCTGCCTATTTTAGGCATTCAAGCCCTAAAAGTAAGACCCCATATCTTTGGAATTACAAATCCAAATGGGGTCATGTCATACATCAAATCAAATGGCAAGAGCCAATTTGGATGTTTTCATGCTTATTTTATCGATTTAATAAAACTATATGCATCAAATAATGTTGTTTATCAATTTTTGGCATACACCCCCAAAATCAAGACCCCCATTGGAAAGAAAGGTAAGGAACATAAGTGCTTGTTTTTATGTTCAGGAAACATTAAAAAAGAGGCCTAGTAGCCCAAAAATGGCAGCGCATCAATGCACTATCATTTTTGGGTTGCCAGGTCTCTTTTTTGTTGTCTCACGAGCATACATATGGAGGTTATTATACAATATAACTAAGAAGTAGTATTGAAGTAGTTCTACAATTTGGATGCATTAAGAGCATTCATATAGCAAGGAAGAATATAATAATTGAATACATTTTTTTTTCAATACATATTGCTAGTGAGACTACCAAAAAGAGGCTCTACCCCTCATGATGTCTCTGGATACAGAATATGAGATTGCTTGATGCTTGGATTGCAGCTGGAAACGTTGCGTGGGCAAAGCCACTATATGCCTCAAGTGTTGGAAATTGATATATGGCTCAAGTGCTAGAATGTGCAAATCATGGCCAAAATCAAGACCCCTTAGAGATTCCATGAGGGCTATCCTTTTACTACTACACACGTCACCTTTAATCGAGGGCAGAATCATTCGTCGTCATAGAGGTTCATGGGACCCCATCCCATGATCCAAGGCATTATTCAAAGACAAAGTATTTCTGACCATTCCCAAATTGAGTTTGCCAATTCCTAATCTGATTGATTTCATTTACTGGACTTGCAATGCTTGTAAAGCCCTTGCTTAAGCTTGAATGAGCCTCTTGATTTTGGGAGTATAATGGTAAAAAATGGCTTAACACGCCCAAAATCAAAAGGCTCATTCAAGCTTAAGCAAGGGCTTTGCAGGTCTTGTTTTTGGGTGGCAAAAGCACGAAAAATGACAGCGCATTAAGGTGTTGCCATTCTTATGCTTCCCCCCTCCAAAAACAAGACCCCCAAGCTATTCATTGGAGACACCAAAATGAGGAGAAGGATGATGTGAGGAGTAGAGGAGCTGGCCAATGAGGGGAGGGATAGCCTTGGAATTGCCAGCAACAAGCATGATGCAAGGAGGTGAGAAGGCAAAGAAGCAAGGAGGTGAGGAGGTGAGGAAGCAAGGAGGCGAGGAGGCAAGAGGCAGTCTTGAAGGGCAACAAGAGGGTGGAGGTGGCCGAAAGAGTAAGCAGGAAAGGGAGGGATGGAGATTGCTTGTAGGAAATGCTTGGATTAATGCTACAAATGCCATTTTTTTGTGTGTGTTTTGCAGCATGAATTGTTTATGGCATTTTTCTTTAAAAAAATACAAAATTGTTGTGATTAATTGTGCTACAAACAACTCAAGCTGTAAAGCACCATGGATTAGTACAACAATATACATCACAAATGGATGCATACACTCATATACATCACCGATGGATGCATACACTTATACTCACATCAATTTCCAATATTGTATTAGATGGACCCTTAGCATATATGTGTGCATAGAAGACCATTTCCTACATTGATCCCTGATTTCATAGTTAAATTATTCCCTTTCTCACATTCTAACATGTGAAGATTTAATGTACATGCATTATGGGCACATTATATTGCAGTTTATGACTAACTTTTTTTATGAATGCATGATACTTGTATATGGCCAAGGAAGGTATATTATCATTTTTGAATGACAACATTACTCTATGCTCCATTTTATCCTATATTAGAAACTATGATCACTAGATATTACATAAATGTATTGCTCCATTATATCCTATACTAAAAACTATTTTGACCCAAATACATAATGCCAATTGAGGTTAGTACTGATGACAAGTGATGAAAACAATCTAATGGTATGAATGAGATCTTGTAAATTTTGGATATATAATATGGGTACTATGTTGATTGAGCTATTTTTCTAAGGGAATATTTTCAACTTAATTACTAAATACATACTTACAATGGTGACCTGATTCCCATCTATATGTATAATCAAGTTTTACTTTGTGTTAAAAAAAAAGCTTTTGCATAAGGTTAAAATTTGAATAGTATTTATATTTGTTTAAGACTACCCATTGAGCTAGCTCCTATCCTTATATTGAACATGATAATGTTCATAAAGATTTTATGAATACAAATAGATAGCATTGGCTCTCTTTTTAGTGGTTGGGAATGAACCCTAAAAGTACCCTAAAATGACTACTAAAATGACTATGTATTCCCTTATTTGTAGCATGGAAGTGATAATGGTAGAGTGGCATAATCCCTATTTTGCTTTTTTCATAGGTTCTTTTGCTACTCATGGTTGGCGGATACACCACGGCATAGATCCGAATAGATATTTGGTTTTTTGCTTCAACTTGCTTGACTAGACTTTCCTTGATGATTGTTTGATTGTGCATGATGAGTAGTCACTGGCTTAATTGATGCATTAAGTGCAATGTTTTCCTTAAAGTTTTTCATACTACAAGATACGAGTTTGCTTATACGGGTGGAAATAAAAGCTTGTTAACGCCTGGTGCATATTTTCTGTTAGATGCAGTAGGATACTAGTTACCGAGTGTCTTTGCCAATTATTTCACTTGATTCATGCTCCTCTTATGCTTGAGTTTGTGGTCACGTATTGAGTTTAACATAATAGTCTACAGGATACTGGATGAGCACTCAACATAGTGGTTAGATGCATTCATTTCTAGTTCCGATAGAACTATCATTCAGACATTGGTCATAATAGAAATATGGAGGGCTAAAATCCTTTTTTGGCTCCCTAAGTTTTTTACAGCATGGTATTGTCCAGATTACATAGGTATTTTCACTAAGCAAAATTAATCCTTATGATGAAAATGTGTTTTTTTTCTTTTGACATAGTTAGTTCTGTTTCCATGTTTTTGGATCGAATGTATGGATGATCTTCTGCAAGCATAAAAGACATTATATGTATATGTAGCACATGATCATGTTTACATATTTTCAGTCATATATTCTACATTGTGATCTATCATTATCTTGCTGTGTGGACGTTCAATCTGAGTAGTGTTTGCTTTTTTTATCACAAATTTTATGTATTGTTGTGTCTCTACCTCTCCACAATGACTCAAATTGATAGTATGGGATGAAAGAGAAGTTAATTGTGAGTTTCAGGCATGCCTTCATTGTTGGAATATGTTTAATTTGCTTATGATCACATCAATTGTTCTAATGATATTGAGAGGAATAAGATGCTAGATAAGGTTCTCGCTCGCTTGAAACCTATTTAATCTTGCTCGCTTATTTGGGGCTGCTCGCTTTTCTTCGCTCGCTTTTTGGTAATCCTCTTCTAAAATCAACCATGAAAAGATAGGCATCTATGGCACCAAGAGCCTGCCGCCCTAGATTTTAATCAATAAAGGATGTAAATACATAAAGGAAGGAGAAATCTTCAGGCTGCTCATAATTCCTATGGCCTTCAAATGCTCAAACAAAGACAGGTGGTAATGGGTAGTAGATAGGATTAGATCCAAAGTTCAAAGATGGTAGGGACTCCAACCCTCTCTTGCAAGAATGAAGTTTGTTATAAATCACTATATCTACCCATAGCTAATCTATTACATCTCGCATTGGTTCTATCAAAGAAAGGCTTTGGCCAGGTAAACAAACTCTTCCAAACCTTCCTATGGTGTGGGGAGATAGGCCAAAAAAAGATGGACAAAGTAAGGTGGCAGGTCTATACACTCCCAAAGTTGGTTGAAAGGATCAGTCTTATAGATATTGAAAGATCTTGGAAATCCTTCCTTAACCTGGGGTCTGCTTGGACCTCTCTGGTAGGTTTTTGAAATCCTTCCTTAAACTGAGGTCTGCTTGGACCTCTCTGGTCTTGGAAAATACTTCTAGGGTTAAGATAACTAGATGTAAAAACTAGGAAAACCTCCAGGTAGGGGCATCCTTTTTTGGGAAAGAGCTTTGCACAACCAAAGGATCCAAATCGTGGAAGGGCATTCTTGTCTTTAGGCAAAGGCACCGATTCCCATGTAACATTTGCTTCCAAGGCATCCATTTCTTCATCCATGGCTTTCTCCCATTTTTCTTTTCCCATGGCTTGCTCAAAAGAAGTGGGTTCTGATTCCTGTATCACTTTGACCATACATGCATAGTGAATGGCTATAAATCCATCATATTTCAGCCTATTCACAGGATATCTAGCTTTGGTAGACTTGTGCAAAATAGGCTCACTTCTGGGTGCTCTCAAAACATCCTTGGTCTTCCTTACTCCAGGTGTAACAACAGAAGGAATACCCAATTCATCATCAATGCTCTGTTTTGAGCCACTAGATTCACCATCCACATACGAGTGACTTGCATTCAGATCAAACATGGGATGATCTACCTTCTCTTTTCCTTTTCGTGATACCTGCATACCACTATCTGCATTGCTTTGAGGAGATTCTCTTGATCTCAATCTGCCTGTCCATGGCGAAGTATGTGAACCACTGCTAGAGGACACTACAGTTCCACTAATATTTTGTGATTGCTGCTGTGAATTCTCATTACCATTTTGTTCATCTACATCAGTCATCACATTCATTGGTTTATACCAGCTGCTCATCTCATAAAAAACAACATCTCTGCTCACTGTAAACATGCAGCTTTAGTAGTCCACACATCAGAGTGGATTAATTCCAATGGCTTCTTACTCTCTTTAACATGCCTAGGAAATGGTTTCCTTGCCTGTTTTCCAAATTGACAGGCTTCACATACCTTATGCATTTCTGCAACCTTGAATTTAGGCAATCCTGCAATAATATTTTGGGCCTGCATGAATTTAAGTTGTTGTACATTAACATGACCAATGCGTTTATGCCAGATATCAATATCTGCAACTACACCGGTCCCATGTGCAAACATTGCTGCACTCAATTTAGGCATGTCCGCATCCAACGTAAACATCCTGCCCTTCTTCTTTCCTTTTGCTATCAAGCGACCGTTATTTTTCATATCCTCAACAAAGTATCCATGAGGATTAAATCTGACCTGCAAGCCTTGCTCAACCATTTGAAATACATCAGACAGGTATTTCTTTTTCCCATCCTGCATAGACAAAGGAATTTTACCAATCTGCACAATAGGATGTGCAGTATCATCACCAGTCTCCACAAATCCTGGTATTTCCATTTTCCTTGCATCCTGCATCCATTCTGCATGACCTATCATGTGGTTTGACGTACTTGAGTCAACAGACCACACATCATTTCTTTCTTCTTGTCACAGAATTGGTCATGTGCTGCACCATAAATAGATGCTCATTTCTGTCATCACCCTGTCTACTAGAAGATGCATAATTGCCTTGCTGCAATTTTTGATTCATAAAGTCATTCTGCTTTTTGTAGCAGTCTTTAGCCATATGACCCATTTTACCACAGTAGTAGCATTCAACATTGCTGTTTGCATTTTGGCCTCTTTGCCATCCACCACGGCCTCTTTAGCTCCCCCTGCCTCTAGAGTTACCACGTCCTCCTCCATAGGACTGGTTTTCTTGAGTTCACTGCATATTCTGATTTCTACCACGGCCTCCTCTACCTCTGTCTCTACCTCTTCCAGCATTTGAGTAGAAGATAGTTTCTTTTGAAGTTCCTCCTAAGAAGATGCACCACCATTTCTCTGCCCTTCAGAAATTAGAAGAGCAAACAACTCCTCAAAATCAGGAAATTTTTCACGGATGGCAATGGATGTCCAGAACTGTGCATAATCCTTTCCTAGACCATTCAAGGTCATAGAAACTAGATCATCATCTTCCACTGGTGACCCAATGGAAGCAAGTGCATCTGCAATTTTCTTCACCTTCATGTGGTAGTCATTGATGCTCATATTTTCTCTCTCCACATTGTGCAACTCCTGCTTGAGCTGCATTTTCCTGGCTTGTGTATTTGTGCTGTACATTTTTGCCAAAGTATCCCATGCCTCCTTTGGCGTACTTGCATCCTGAATATGCACAATCATAGAATCTGAAATACTGATAGACATCCAATACATAACTTTTCTGGCTCTCTCATGCCATCCTTTAAATGCATGCATTTCCTATTGATTGGGAACATTAGGAAGAATTGGTTCTTCTTCATTTCCTGTAATGAACTCCTAATAGCCTTTTCCCATAAGGAAACTCATCATTCTAAACTTCCATGCTTGGAAGTTGTTCTTGTCAAGCTTTTTAGTGACAATCTGTGAGAGAGAATCAAACACCATTACAGAACACTGCAAAAAACTCTGTCACTGTAAAAAACACAGCTTTTGCCTCACACAGGCAAATCTGCAAAACTGATGAAAGTGGTATTTGACCACACAGTCACTTCCTAGTGACAATTTTGCATGAACAAGCAACAAGGATGATTCTGTAACTCTCAATATCTCTGCACACAAGCATACGATGTAATTTCTGCGGCAACTTTTCACCGACCAGCAGAGCAGTGGTCGCACAGCAAAAACAGGGCCTTTTTCTGAGTGCCTGCGAAGAACTTCCGCCTTCAAAACGGCCCCCCAAATGGCTCAAATCAAAAAAATAAAGTCACCTATCCCACAACATATAATGCCCTCTCGCCACATCGCAAAGGGCGTCTCAATCTGAGACAATGCACTCTTGCACTTTTCGACTGTGCTACCTGCAGAGATTTGCTCGCAAACTTGAAAAAGGAAAGCAACACTAGTCCTCTTACCAGGACACCGCGAACTTGGTTTCCTTTCTTGAGCTCCTTACCACGAACTAGGCTCTGATACCATGTAAAGATAGTGGGAGAGAGGGAAGGAGTCTCACTTGCAGCTTTCTCACATACACAATGGGGGAATACACACAAGGGTGGAGGCTGAAAACAGTTTTTCTCTTCTTAGTCGTGTAAGCCAAAAGAACTCTAGTACAAAGAAATAGAAGAACCCTATATGTGGGTCTCAAACCAAACTCAGCTAACTCAGGTGGCATACTAACTAAGCCACGAACTAGAGTACATAAGGATAGCTACCATCTAGTTATTATTCGTGGGCGGTGTACCAATCGCATTTGCAGCTAACAAGTCGGTGACATAAATGCACAACGGTCACCCTGGCATATCACGAGTGGAGCTCGATATCTCAACAAAATAAGCATGGCACATGTATACCTATGGATTTGATGTAGTGCACATGACAGAGGTAGAGATACATATAGCAAATGTTGAGGTCATAGATAGTTGGAGCTTGAAGCACATTTGAGAATACATCCTTGTCACATTTGATGATAGTGATTTTTTCCTAATACTATCATCAAATGTGACAAGGATGTATTCTCAAATGTGCTTCAAGCTCCAACTATTGATGACCTCAACATTTGGTATATGTATCTCTACCTCTGTCATGTGCACTACATCAAATCCATAGGATTTGAATGTAATATCAATGCTTGAAATATGGAAACATCCTTGTATCTTGTCCATTCATACTAGTATTGAATAGATTTAATGGTTTTTGAAGTGTTATGTCATTTGTACTAGCAATGAGTCTATACTTAATAAAAGTAATAGTTTTGAAGCTCACAATTTTTTGATTCCATGCAATGAGCCTATATTATCTTTTTGAATATTTCAAAATGTCAATTGTCATGGTAAATGTTTCTCATGATTATACTATCTAATCATGGTGATAGATATGAATATCTATTCCTAAATTTACTAAAAATAAGCCAATATATTTTATTGCCCCAATATTTCATTACCTATATTGTAGTAGACATCACCTATGACTTTTAAGAGTTTAAAGAGTTTCGAGTCAACTATATAAAGGGCCCTAGGGATAAACATGTCCTTTATTGTGCTCACCTCCTAGACACAACCTCTCCATGCCCTACCATGGCCATCTTACATAGACCTCCAATGGCCACACCCCACAAGAAATATGACAAATTCATGGCTTCTACTTGTTATTCAAGTAGAGAGGCGGAGTTGTATGAAAATTTTGATCATGAGGTAGATGTCATTGCCACAATCCACAAGCACATGGAACTTTTCAGAGTTGTGGTAGATTACATCATAGATAAATTTAGACCTTACATGATTTGTCTAGACATAGATAGAGTAGAATGTGTTTCCATCAATCTCCTCATATAAAGTCACATCGGTGAGATTGGTTTTAGACATAGGTTGCAAAGAATGTGAAAATTCCTTAGTCTAAATAAATTTAGAAAAATCTCAAAGGAGGAAGAGTCAGATCTACAAATGGGCCCCATATGAACCTATTTTATATCCCTAGAAATAGCTTATTGTGTAATTATTCTAGAAATGGAGGACACCCCTATACCTCCATTCATACAAAAAGTGACATTCATACAAAAAGTGATATCTCTTCTTCAACAGAGCAAGAAGTAGAAGTGGAAAAAAATCTCAATCGCTTACCCGTGCTACATGTGTGCATGTCACATGAGTGCTAGTCACTCTACTTTAGGACAGCCCATTGTTGAACCTCTAGGGGGTCGAAGTAATCAAAGTCAACCCCTCCTATCTCGGTGCTGGGAGCAATTGCAGAAGCCACCCTTCCTCTAGATTGGTCCAGTGCAACATTGGACAAGGGAAAACACATAGTAGAGGTGGTGGACAGTAACAAGCTTGGAGTTGGCTATGGTCCCCGATAAGTAGTTGGAATATCTTCGATAGGATAGCCTACCATGTCAAAAAGAGGAAGAACAAAAGGAAGAGGGAAGAGAGGAGGAAGGTATAACGGATGAGGTTTTGATGCCAACCATTCCATATGTTTTGATTGAAAATAAATATATATGTTTTTAATTGACATCTAATACGGCAAGAAGTTGAGAGAATAAGAAGCACTAGGGGCATTCTCCACTTAGGAGAGTAATATTGACTTGGGATTCTCTGAAGACGGGTTGGATAGGTGCATAAATTTGGTACATGCCAACCCTTTGGAGCATCCAATCCTCATAGTATGATAGTTCCACAGAAATTTAGTGGTGGAGAGGCATCAAAACCATCTAGGAATTGAGACCAGTGTGATGGCCTCATCATTGATGAGAGAAAAAGCTCCATCAATATTTGCACAAAGGGATACGACAAAAAAGATGCTTCCCATATACATACATACATATATATATATATATAGGTTTATTCATACACATATCTATTTGTAGAAATATAAATAGGTATATTTAGATATATATATCGGTATATACATACATATATATATATATATATGTATTTACATATAGCTATATATAGAGGTATAGAAATATAGTTATACAAATGTGTGTGTGTGTGTGTGTGTATAAATAAATAAATAAATAAATAAATATGTATATGTACATACATACATACATACATACATACATACATACATACATACATATATATATACATATACATACACACACACACACACACACACACACACATACATACATACATACATACATACATACATACATACATACATACATACATACATACATACATACATATATATATATATATATATATATATAGGTATATGGGTGTTTAGACGTATACACTTGTAGGAATATATATTGGTATATATATAGGTACATACATACAGCTTACATATAGATGTACACATGTAGGTATATATATTTATATACACCTATATAGGTGTATATATATAGGTATATACATATAGGCATATAGGTATACATTTGTGTAGGTATAAATAGAGGTATATGTATATTTAAAAATACCTCCATATATAATTCACTAGGTATTTTGAATAAATGTAGAAGTAAATTATCATAAACAAAATACATATTCAAATTATCTTATACAAATATATTTGCATGCATATGTATTTGTAGAAATCTATGTATACTCATGTACATATGTTCATGTGTGAAGTGCTTATTTTCAAGGTATAGGTTCATATTACTTGTGTTGAAGGTACATGGTGGATTGTACATGTGTAATTCAAATAGAGGTAAATTGCCCAAATATGTCCTTGAACTAGTCCCAATCACATCTCAAAATTTGCAACTTTTGGTGATGCATTTGCAGAATGTGTGCACAGGCATGACCCCCCAAATCTAAGCATTTTGGGCACTTCTACTAAGCATTTTAAAATGCTTAGTAGGAGTGGACAAAGTGCCCAAGTTTGGGGGGTCTTGCTTGGGCACACATCTTGCAAATGAACACTCACTTTTGCACTTTTGGGCCCTCATTTTAGGGTTTCATTCAAAGAGAGGAAAAATGTTTTAAGGGTGTCCATGAACTTGTCCTAGTGATCTCACAATTTGCCAAATGTTAGTGTTCATTTGTAGGATGTGTGACCATGCAAGACCCCCCAAATTGTAATGCTTAGTAGAAGTGGCCAAAGTGCCCAGATTTGGGGGGTCTTGCATGGTCACACATCCTACAAATGAACACTCAAGTTTTGGCCCTTTTGGGCCCTCATTTTAGAGTTTCATTCAAAGAGAGGAAAAATCCCCAACGGTGTCCCTGAATTGGTCTTGGCAAACTCACAAATTTTGCCAAATGTCAGTGTTCATTTGCATGATGTGTGCCCAAGAAGGACCCCCCAAATCTGGGCACTTTAGCCACTTCCACTAAGCATCTTAAAATGTGTCAAAAGGACAATATTTGGGTGTCTTGCTTGGGCACATATCCTACAAACGAACACTCACTTTTTGGCCCAAAAGGGCCCTCATTTCAGGTTTTAGGATAAAACAATGTGGAAATACACGGATTTAAATATAGTTAATGTATTTATATATGTATGTATGTTTATGTTGTTATATATGGTATTTACATATTAAATATGTACTCAGTGTTTATTGTGTTTTTAACAAGGTTCAAAGTATATTGTACAAAGTACATGGTCCATCTAGGGAAATATATAGAAAAGGTACATCCTATTTGGTACAATAAACAAGATAGGAAAATAAGAAGTGGTCAAGGTACATGGTAATTTGATCCAATAGAGGAAAAATGCACAAGGGTATCCCTTAACTTGTCCTAGTGATCTCACAAATTTGCCAAATGTCAGGTTTCCTTCGAAGAATGTGTGCCCAATCAGGAGTGTGCCCAATCAAGACCCCCCAAATCTGGGCACTTTGGCCACTTCTACTAAGCCTTTTAAAACTATTAGTAGAAGTGGCCAAAGTCCCAGATTTGGGGGGTCTTGCTAGGGCACAAATCCTACAAATGAACACTCACTTTTTGACACTTTTGGACCCTCATTTTAGGGTTCATTCAAAGAGAGAAAAAATGCCCATGGGTGTCCATGGACTAGTCCTAGGGATCTCACAAATTTTCCTAAAATTTAGTGTTCATTTGTAGGATGTGTGCCTAGGTAGAACGCCCCAAATCTAGGCCCTTCGACCACTTTTGTGAAGCATTTTAAAATGCCTAATAAAAGTGGCAAAAGTGCCTAGATTTGGGGAGTCCTTCTTGGGCACACATGCTGGATTTGAACACTCGATTTTTGACATGTTAGGTCCCTCATCTCAAGGTTTCATTCAAACAAAGAAAAGCTACCCAAGGGTGTTCCTGAAGTGGTTCTTATGATCTCTCAAAATTTGCTAACTATCAGAATCCAATTGTAGGATTGGTGCGCTAGCTAGACCTCCTAGATTTGGGCAATTCGGCCACTTCTACAAAGAGCCCAAATTTAGGGGGTCTTGCCTTGGCACCCTTCCTGCAATTGGATCCTCATTAATGAATTTGATTTGTATTTGTTTTAGTAATTTATCCTTTTTTATTTTAAGTTAGTATGATATTTTAACTAGGGAGTTGTTTTTGAATTAAACTATAATTTATAATTTTAATTCACCAGGTTGTTTGAATATTTTTAATTTCCTTACGTGTGCTTTTTTTGTCTGGATATAGGTGTACATGCATGCAAATTTGTAGGTAGATATATAAAATTATACATAGATAGATATGTTTAAATACACATATTTATAGAAACATGTAAACAAACCATTTTCATACATGTATATGGATAAATAGATACATATGTATATGGAAAAATAGATACTTGTATATGGATAAATAGATACATAGGTATATGGATAAATAGATACATGTACATGGATAAATAGATACATAGATATATGGATCCATATATACATGGTTGAATACTGTTATGGATAAATTTGTCTAAGGAAAAAGGCATAAATATGAGTGTGTGTTTGTATGTATGGCAATAGTATAGTAAAATATGGTATGCATAGGGCCCAGGGTTGAGGTGGCAGGGCATGGCCATGTGCCACCCTTCCACGTAAGAGGACCCATAAGGTGTGTTATACATAATCCATGGTAGTAATATTATAAAATGTAAGGTGACATGGCTCCTCCATGTGCCACTCCTCCACCTAGGTTGCATTTAGTGAGATATGGCTCAAAGTCCATGGGAGAAGTAATATAAAATAGGTGGAGATGGGTATTATATTAGGTTATTCCCTCCATATAGGATAGGCTCATGTGGGGGAGGTATAGAAGGTCCAAGAGAGCAAGTTAAATAATGGGGAAAGTAGGATGAGGTGGCAAGATTCCTTGTGCCAACCCTCCACTTGTTCTCCTAGAGATTTGAACATATTATAAAATTGGGGAGAGACCAAGGGAGTATCATAGACTTGAGATATGGGGCTTGATTTATGTGGAAAAATGAGGCAAAGCATTGTCGCACACAATTGAGAGTGCGTAACCGCCTAGCCCACATGGGAGACTTTTTCACACACACCATACATGTGGGAGGATGCATTTATTGGGAGAGAGCCCCTCTCTTGGCTATAAAAGGAGGGGGCTATTCCTTGATGAGACACGCTCATTCTTGTAAAGCCACCTAGCTAGTACTTTGATTTCTCCCTTCTTTTCCTTTCAAAATAAAGCATGGTCCTCTTCCCTTGATGTCTCCATCTTTACATTCCTCCTCCCATCATGTACATGCTTCTCTTCCCCCTCTCCCTTTCCCTTGGACACACCTTCTGATGACCTGGTCAATACCTCTTTTGTACAACAGTCCAGCAATGATAAGGAAAGTTCTTCTGTCATAGTCTCCCTCTTCATTCCCTCCCGTTCTAATTCCTTTTCCCCTCCCATGAGAACGTTTCACCCTCACATTCTCCTTTCCTCTTTGGCCCTTGAGCGTCGCCATGCTTAGCCTCTAGCCTCTGGTCCTGATTTCTTTTCTGGCTAATAGAAATGGTGTGGCTGCTGGGATCGAAATCTCCACGGCTAGTGGTATAAAATCTGTTACTCCTACGACTAGGTGCGGCACTGCGGCCTCTTCCATGCACAGTTCTCTTCTTTTGCACCTCTAAACTATGTGCCTTCCCTATCCCTATGGTTGCAAAACCTCCCTGCTTCTGCACTTTTAGTCTGCCTGCTTTTTGCTCACGGTTCCTACGTGTCTTCTGGCTGGCGGTTCTTCTGCTCATACCGATCGCATCTGCAAAACTGTACCATCTGTGCTCCTTTTGAGTTCCTGCGCGCGTGAATTCGATTCGTGCGTCTACTGTGTTCACCTGTGCGATAGTTTTCTGGGCTCCTATGTCTTTTGGTCGCGGACATTTTTCTCACTTCGCGCATCTACTATGTTCACTTGTGCGATAGTTTTCTCGGCTACTACATCTTCTAGTCACGGACAATTTTTCTGAGTTTCTGCAAAACTGCAACAGCAAATCTCGTGCCCCCCCTCTCTCTTCTCTTCTTCTTCTTCTCTTTCTCTTCTCCTCTCCTCTCCTCTCTTTTTATTAAAGAGTAGGATTTGAACCCAAGACCTCCCCCTTCACAAAAGGGAGACTTATTATTGGGCCAACAAGTTGGAAGTGATGAAAATGTAATGATTTTTGTTTATATATTGAAATCTTGGGAACTGTAACTCTCTAACCGTGGGGATTTTACTCTTGTTGTAAAAAGCAAAAGTACTTCATTTCATGTGCTCTATTCATATCTCCTGCTAGATCACTGATTCGGAACTTTTCCAAGTCCACTTCACGGATGCACGCCACACGAGGAGGGTGGATATTTATGTCACTTCTTGACGAGTTTAAAGATTTGGTGCTTAGTCCTCCGCTCATTACGGCTACCAATTGGCAAGATCTCTTTCTTGATCTTCATGTCGACCTTCAACGGCTGATTGTCCACCCAGTGCATCATTCAAGGAGACGATGGGTGGGATGATACACCGCGGATGGTGGTTCAAGGTGAAGAACTATTGATACGTTGGGAGAACTTTGATTTTAATTCTACTCATTGTGCAGTGATCGAGCTACTTGCTGCTTCGGAGGTAATTAAAAGGGTGTCCTTCATCGAAGGGTGGGATGCTCCCCAAGCTTGGGGGGAGATTTGGCGCATCTGCTTGTTAATTCCTGTGGATAAGCTCATCTTGAATGGTTTATTCTCAATCTCACTACAAAGGTTTCTAGGCCTCGGCTATGGTTGGTAATGTTTCGACCAAGGAATCCATTTGTACCTAATCAACCTTTTGTGCCTCATTTCGAGCTTCAAGTTGTAATTCTTTTTGGTCTAAAGATAAACTATCAACAAAGGATTGCAAGTTTATTTGGTGCTGAACGTTTGGCTCAAGTGTTGAATTCTCCCCACCCTCTCCTTCTACCTATCTTGGACTACCGAGAAACTTGGGATGTCCGAATTTTAGTCTTGGTGTGATGACATCTTGGATCCTTCACTTTGATGGAGCTTACAAACATTCGACCAAGGCTGCTGGCGTGGGTGTGAAGCTCACTTCACCAGGTGGTGAGGAGTATTGTTACAGCAAGTCTGCACCTGCAAGTACATGCAACCAAGTTGCGTACTTGGCACTCATTTTTGGGCTACAAAAGGCACAAGAGCATCACGTCAAGCAACTTGAAGTGCAAGGAGATTCTCAACTAGTGTGTGACAAGTTAGTGGAAGGTGGAAGGTGCAGAGCAAGGCTTGGTTCCACGACATCAACAAGCATTGGAACTTTGCAACCAATTTGAAGAGGTAAAAATTCAGCATATCCCTCGAGCTCAAAATCTAGTTGCTGATTTCTTGGCACGTGAAGCTTGTACTTCAATCACCCATGACGCGAGTGGAAGCACCACCCCAACAAAGTTTCAAGCCACGGAGGGTGATCATTTGTAAGGAATGCAAAGGTTGTGGTCATCATGAAACTAAGTGTTGGGCATACTTTATACGAGTTTACTGACTTCGAAAGATCATCAGAAAGGTCCTCAAGGACATTGCTCAAAAGAAGGATGCCAGACCACACACCCCTTGAAGAAATAGCATGGCGACTACAAGAACTGGAAGAATCTAAAGGTGATGTGCAAGCTCTCCAACTGTTGACATTTGTCATGGCATTCTTGTTTGCCTTGATGAACAACCTCATGAAGCGCTGTGTCTCTAACCCTCGCTTGTAAAGATGGATGTGATATCATGAGGGTTGCTCCTTTTAAGATTGTCTATGTGCTATTCTATGCTAAAGATTCTTCCCGTGTAGTATTTCACAATACACCAGTCACACCCTACCTTGCCTATGTGTGCTTTGTGGATGTATCTTCACCCGATTTTTAGTTCAAGCTTCCTCTTTCTATTGTTTGTCCATAGATAAGCCTCATCTTGCCTCTCTCTTTTCCATCTTCCAAGCATGGCTGACATTCCCGTGTTTTGTGGATGGGTGGAAGAAAATCCAAAAGAGTATCTTGTGGCTTTCAAGCGCCGTTGTGTTTCTCTCAACTTTCTTACTGAAGACAGATGGCTGTTGGTTCTTCCCACATTTCTAGAGGGTTTGGCTCAAGTGTGGTATGAGAAGTAGGCCGAAGACGTTCGCCAAAGCTGGCCAAGGTTGACAGCAGCAATGATTGAGTATTTCGGCAAAGAAGAGGAGCCGGAGAATGTGTACTTGCAGGTGGCAAACTTGAAGCAGTCAGAAGGTGAGACGGTGCGTCGATATGTGGATTGAGTGGCCGTGCTCCTGGACCATTTAATTGCCACACAGGAGGACAATGCCAGATTTCAAGCTGGAATGACTTAGCATGTGCTAGGCTACCTTGTAGTAGGAGCAAGTGATGAATTCCGCCTCAAGCTTAAATGGGAGAATCCAGAAACTATGGTGCTAGCACATGAGATTGCTCAAAAGTTTGATAAAGTTTAGTCTGATCCTGCTTCAAAGAAGACGATTGTCCCTCCGCAACCCCCTCAATTCCTGCAACAACAACCTGGGGGGTCTAACTCATGGGCATACCCCCATCCCTCATCAGGGTTGTATCCACTGCCTCCACCTCAAATGTATGGTCCTCCCTTAGATGTTTACCCTCAACAAGGTGTATATTCTCACCTTCCACCTCAAAGATTTCCCCAGCCTTGCCCACGAGCCCCCCTCCTTTCTACTCCCTCAGCCCCTCCAGCTAAAGAGGCCCCCCCTGCAATAGAACCTAGAGTCAATGACCTAGCCAAAGCACTGAATTATCTTTAGCTTGAGATGGTGAGCATTAGAAATCAAGCCAACCACCCTCCAAGAGACCGTGCTAATGTTGTATGCTATGAGTGCCACTAGAAGGGTCATTATCACATGCAATGTCCCAATATTCCAAGGGTGAATCTTCTAAGTGAATCAGGCACTGAGGATTCTAATGTAGAGATTCTTGACCTTGGGAAAAGAAGTCGTACCACCTCGGACCTCTCTCCAAACCATGGACCGAGCCGCCCCAGGAAGAAGGTGTCCTTCTCAGAGCCCTCAGATGCTAAGATCGCAGACCCACCAACAGAGAAGACTAAAAGATCTCGCAGGAGTAAGTGGTCACCCTCGGATTTTCCCATCGGCTTGGGGCAAGAAAACTATTCGGTCATTCAGGACCTTGCTCATCGTTCTTTGAGCATGACGCTCCCTCAACTAATAGCATTAAGCCCTAAGGTGAGACGTGAGCTGTAGCAAGGGCTCTCAAGAAGGAGGAACAAGAAAAAGAGAGGTAAAAGAGGTATCTTCTATCTTTGAAGAAATTGATCGGCACCCACATACAGTCGATGTCATCATTGTTAAAAATGTGTGTGTTGATGGGGGAGCTGCATGTAATATCATGGTGCCCCAAATCATGAAGAAATTGAATTTGAAATGTACAAGGCGTTCCTCCACTCGAATCAAGGTAGCAGATGGTCGATGACTCGCCACCCTGGGAGTCATTGAGGATTTACCCATCACTATCAATGTGTTGACCACCACCGTCAATTTCTATATAGTAGACATTGAAGATATAGGTAGGAGTTACCCAGCCATACTCGGGAGACCATGGTTGAGAAAGAGTAATGTAGTCAGCTATTGGAAGACAGGACACATGTCTTTTGGTGCTTCTAAGGAGAAGCTCCCGGTGCAACCCGGTGCCATGGAACCAAAAGAAGAAGAGGAGCAAGACAGTGATACTCTCTCATCCTCGGTGTTTGAATCAATGGAAGGATCAGACGGGGGGGGAGGAATTCTCAAAGGCAGAAGTTTACATGATGGGGGTGTCTCTGACCTCGCCACCTATAGAAAAGGTAATAGCTAGTCCTCAACAGCTTGAATCTATGCTTTTCCCATACCTCACTTTAAGTGAGAAAGACGAGTTCCTAGAAATGTTCAAAGATTTCCCTGACCTCTTTGCAACTAGCTACCACCACCTTCGGCATGTGACTGCCATAGAGCACAAGATAGAGCTGAAGCCTGATGCGAAGCCTGTGGCTCAGAAGTATCGGAGATTAGGGCCCTTGCAGATCAATGCTTTGCACTTGGAGTTGCAGAAGCTTGTAGAAGCTGGGTTTATTGTTCCGGTTCACAATACTGAATGAGTTTCACCAGTGATAGTCACCCCAAAGAAAAACAACAAGTGGCGGGTTTGCATTGACTATAAGAAACTCAATGCAGCCACCAAGAGGGACCATCATCCTCTTCCCTTTCAAGACCTCATTCTTGAGAAGGTAAGTGGTCATGAGATGTATACTTTCTGTGATGGTTACTCTGGGTTTTATCAAATCAGAATTGCCGAAGATGTGCTTAAAACCACATTTGCCACACCCTAGGGGACATTTGCATTCAAAGTAATGCCATTTGGACTCACTAATGCTCTTGCTACCTTTCAAAGATTTATGCAGATGGTGTTTGCTCCTTATTTGGGGGATTTCTTAGAGGTGTTTTTAGATGATTTTTGTATATTCTCGTCACGTAAGGAGCACGTCATGAAGGTTAGATTAGCCTTCCAAAGGGTCAATGATGCGAATGGCAGTCGCAACCCTGAGAAATGCACCATTGGAGCCACTCAAGGGAGGTTACTAGGACATATTGTCTCATTTGAGGGTGTCAAGCCTGACCCTGAGAAGGTAGAACCTATCTTCAAGCTCTCCCCACCAACAACCAAACATCAAGTATGCTCATTTGTCAATCTAGCGGGATACTATCGCCGCTTCATTGATCAATATGCTGCTTTGACACGACCCATGACTATGCTATTGAAAGATAGGGTTGATTTCTCTTGGGATGAGGATTGTGATCATGGGTTTGCATAAATCAAGAATGCTCTGGCTTCAAAACACATTCTATGCAATCCAGACTGGTCAAAGACTTCCTGGGTTTGGTGAGCACACTCTGGCAGGTATTCTTTGTTGGGGTAAAGGCACTGGCCACCCTATGTAACAGTTTTTAGTCTAGTACTACTAAGTACACTAAGTATGCATTGTACTTAGTGCCTAGTGGTCCTAGCCTTATCCAAAGATATATATACTACTGTGTGTACTTGGGGAGGTACCACTCATTGTTTATCCCCACCTATTGGTGTCTACTGTGGGTGTGTCTCCTCTCCTCACTCCCAAACTCCTACTCACTCCGGTTCTTCGTCAACTGGTATCATAGAAAATGGGCTCTCTCCCCCTACCCCTCATTTTTTATCCTCACCTTCAGCCAACTGGTTGGAACGTTTCCGTCGTGGGACTTCTTTCATCGAGATCACTCTCATCCCTTCAACTCGTGAGCATCGAATTTTTTCAGCTCGACACTCGTGCAGCAGCTCGCAAGTGAGGAAATAATCGAGCAAGCATCCGGCAGCAGCGAGCGAGCGCACGAGCTGCTGGAGCATACGGGCTGAGGGCGATTGCACTCTGCATGCGACAGCAGGTTCGCGAGGGGGCGCAGGCAGCATCCTGCTGCTTGTAGACAGTCGGCAGCATCCAGCAGACTACGTGCGTGTAGGGGCGACTAGCCATCCGACAGCAAGCAATGGCAATCGAGCGCACGAGCTACATCACTTGTACACAATCTTTCTTTCTCAACTTGAAATGTTCGCCCGGCAGCAACAGGATGCACTGGCCATGTCTCTCATATTTTGAAGAGGTTCAAGTGTGTCAACAACATCACTCATTAGAGGCCTGGCTTTGGGATTTTGATTGAGGCAATAATAGGCCAAACTCGCAGCTTTCTGTGCCCCCTTCACAGAATATTGTCCATCTAGCCTAGGTACACGCACATTTTTGTGCAGTTTTTCTTTTTGCAGTAGTTGCATGCAAAACGAGGCAGGTACGCTGTGCAAGTACAGCCTTCAAGCTTTGTCGCGTGCAAAGGTACGCAGGGTACGCTTGTAATCCGTGCAAGGGCACACAATTTGCTGTGTTTTTTCCCGTACCTCGAGGAGGATTTATTGTGTCTTTTTCGGCTCAAACTTTGAGGAGGATTTCTCCTGTTTATTTGCTGTTCACGGGACAACATTAGCTAGGTACTCTATATTACTTGCATTGTACTTTCCATTCCTGCCATTTTCATTTCCTTGTACTACGTACTGCGCATATACACGTACAGGTGCAGGGGTTCTACTTGTGGCAGGGCTTACACTCGCACTGAGGCTTAGCTTATGCCGCAAACAGTGTCGAGACAGGTCTTATCACTTGGCCAGTGATTGTACGTCAGTGTTGGCACTGAGTGTATGCATTCGGCAGATCTGTGCTGATACTTGCAGCGTATGCTATGTTGGATGCAACCCAAATGGATATGTAGTCAAATGCCTTATGAGTAGCAGCTGTTGATGACACTTACTGTGTTAGTGCACGGAATGTGCTGTCAGTTTATAGGGCTTATGATGCTATAGTGCTTGGAATTACTGCTGTAATTTGTTGCTGTGAGTACATTCACTTTTGGGGCAGATTTGTTCAATTTTGTCCAACTTTGACTTTTGTCAAATTGGGGCTTTTGTAGCCTGACCGACAATTTGTCTAGTGAGAGTACTCAGGATGCATTCTCTTGTCTCGTGGAGCGCATCTATGCCTTGAAAGTGCAAAATGAATTTGAGGTTTTTTTGGTCAAAAGTCAAAATTATCAGGTTTTACGATCAAATCTTTGATTATCTTCATGCATTCAGAGGGCTTTTGAGCCACTTCACCTCTAGATTGTATATTCAGTTGGGGGGGAAGTTACTGGAGCATTTGGAGGTCTAAAATCAGGGATTTTCATCAAAAAATCAGAGATTTACTGTTTTTTTTTTTTTGACAGTCTGGGATTGTCACACAGCAGGTTTGACCTGATTCTGACCAGCAGAATTCAAATAGTGCAGCTGTAAATTATTATATCAATTCTGGAATTTTTCTAGAGAGTTTATATGTAGCTGTACCGCATTTTCGCCAGTCAAAACAGCAGAACCAGCTTGCTGTACTGTTTCTACAGCAAGTGGGAGAAGAATATTCAGTTGGTTTTGTGCCACTGAAATAGTACACTTTTGATCGTACTTCCGCTGCGGGAGAATTTTCTTGGAGTGACTAGTGCTTAATTGCACACCTACAGGGAGTCAGGCAGTTCCATTGAGGGACAAACTCTTGTTTCTTTACCATGAGTTCTAGCAGCGACGTGTCATCCTTGTTCCAGATAAAGAAGCTCGAAGGAGCTAAAAACTACGACATATGGAGGACACAGTGCTACAATGTGTTGATGCAGAAGGACCAGTACAAACCTATAAAGGAGAAGGGTGTTAAGCCCTCCAACATTACTGATGAGCAGTGGGAGAAGATGGACAACTTGGCCATGTCAACCATAATGCTTACAGTTGTTGATTCACTGGTTATAGGCATCAGAGATGAACCTACTGCGTGGAGAATGTGGCAGCGTCTTGAGGATACATATGCCAAGAAAAGTGCCACGGGCAAAGCTTACTGGTTGAAGAAGCTTGTTGGGCTTCAGATGAAGGAGGGGACACCTATGTCCACTCATATTATTGAGTTCAATAGCATATTCAGCCATGTGATCAACCAAGGGTTGAAGCTCGATGATGAGCTGAAAGCTACACTCATCCTATGTTCTCTACCTGAGTCATGGGATACATTCAGGACTTCTACTAGCAACTCGAATGCCATTCTGTTATTTGCTGATGTGGAGAGCGCTCTTCTATAGGAAGAGATGAACAGAAAGAACAATGCTGTTGGGAAGTCAAATGCTTTGAATGCACGCAGCAGGTCCAAAACATGTGGAAAAGACAAAGAAAGAGAAAGGAGCAAGTCCCGCTCGAAGAAAGATCTTGTCTGCAATTATTGTGGCAAGAAGGGACATGTAGAGAAAAAATGTTTTCAGAAAAAGAACGACGAAAGAGCCAAAGAAGGCAAGGCTCAAGGCAAGTCAAAGTGCAAAGAAAAAGAGGAGCTGCATGTTACTTATGTTAGTGACAGTGACAGTGGACGTGAGGTATGCTTCACTTCATCACTGAAGGCTCATACACTTCATGCTGGAGATGGATCAGATATGCTTTCCTGGATTATAGATTCAGGTGCTTCCTTTCATGTGACACCCTACAGAGATCTGTTTGTCAGATATGCAGGTGGGCAAAAGGGAGTTGTTTTTCTTGGTGATAACCATGCATGTTCCATCATTGGCATAGGTGATGTCAGGCTTGTTCTTGAGAATGGCCAGCAGTTAATGCTCAAAGGGGTCAGGCATGTTCCTGAGGTGAAGAAGAACTTGATTTCCACAGGGTTGTTGGATGACGATGGTTATCATACCACCTTTGGTAATCAGAGGTGGAAAATCAGCAAAGGGGCAATGGCTATAGCCAGAGGTCCTAAACTTGATACTTTGTATTCACTTCATGTAGGACATTGTCCGCATTCCGATGTAAATGCCGCCGAGCTGCCAAAGATTTCATTGTGGCATAGCCGGCTTGGCCATATGAGTGTTAAGGGAATGGAGCAACTGGCTCATTTTGGTTACTTACCGAGTCTAAAATTTTCAGATTTAAAGAAATGTGAATTTTGTCTCTACGGTCGTCAAGTACAGATTCCTCATAAGAGGGCATCAAATCAGAAATTTCAGCTCTTGGAGCTTGTCCATACCGATGTATGTGAGATGCCTACTGTATCTTTAGGAGGAGCAAAGTACATTTTGTCATTTATAGATGATGCCACCCGCAAAGTGTGGGTTTACACTCTTAAAAGAAAGAGTGATACCTTTACTGCTTTCACTAAGTTTGTTGCACTGGTCGAAAATGAGACAGGCAAGAAACTGAAAGCTTTGAGGTCTGACAATGGTGGAGAGTATTTGTCCAAAGAGTTCCAGGAATTCTGTGAGGCAAAGGGCATTCAAAGGGTGCTATCTGCACCATATGATCCTCCACAGAATGGTACCGCTGAGAAAATGTTCAGGACCATTCAAGAAAAGGTCAGATCTATGTTGTCACATGCTGCATTGCCCCACATTTTTTGGGCTGAAGCTGTAAAGACAGCTGTGCACCTTATAAATAGGTCACCGAATAAGAGATTATGTGGTGGTGTGCCTGAAGAGGCATGGACGGGTAAGCCTCCATCTACAAACACCTACGGGTCTTTGGTTGTGTTGCGTATGTGCAAGTACGCAGGGAGGACAGGACTAAATTGGATCCAAAGTCTCTGAAATGCATTTTCCTAGGGTATGGTGACAAAGGTGAGATGGGCTACAGACTATGGGATCCCACAAATAGAAAACTTATACGCAGCAATGATGTCGTGTTTGATGAAACCATCATGTTCAAGGAACCTGTTGTACAACAGGGACCTTTAAAAGTAACTATTGATGATGACAGGCATCATGGGCAACACAGACCGGCTATAAATCAGCCACAACAGCAGCATAATCAGCCATTAAATGATGCTGCAGCAGGTCCAAATGGACAGCCAGATATGGCAGATGATATCCCAATGGATGTACCACAGTTAGATGATCTTCCTGACATGCAAATGCAGCCAGAACTGGGTAATGAATAGGCTGGACAGCCACCTCATGATGATGGTCATCAGGTTAGAAGGTCAACCAAACCGACACGGCAGCCAGACAGATTTATTCCTGGCTTTGATTATCTAATGCTCACTGATTGTGGAGAGCCTTCATGCTATAGAGAGGCTAGGCAGAGGGCAGACAAGGTTCAATGGGATCTTGCTATGAAGTCTGAAATGGACAGTCTTCACAAAAATGGCACTTGGGAATTGGTACCCTTGCCTACTGGTAAGAAAGTACTGCCATGCAAATGGGTTTATAGACTTAAAGTCACACCTGGTGAAAAGCCAAGGCATAAAGCCAGACTAGTTGCCAAGGGGTTCAAGCAGGAATATGGTGTTGACTTTGATGAGATATTCTCTCCTGTCGTTAAGATGACAACTCTCAGAACTGTATTAGCATTGGTTGCACATGCAGATATGGACTTGGTCCAAATGGATGTCAAGACGGCATTTCTTCATGGTGATTTACATGAAGAGATTTTTATGCAGCAGCCAGAAGGTTTTACAGTGAAGGGAAAGGAGAAACTTGTGTGCAGACTGAAGAAAAGTCTTTATGGTCTTAAGCAGGCACCCAGAGAATGGTATCATAAGTTTGATACATTCATGCGAACCCAAGGTTATAGGAGAAGTGACATTGATCACTGCTTGTATACCAAGAAAGCTTCAGATGGCAGTTTATTGATCCTCATTTTGTATGTGGATGACATGTTAATTGCTGGAAAATCTCATAAAGAGATGAATGCCTTAAAAAAGAGATTGCATCAGACCTTTGATATGAAGGATCTTGGTGATGCCAACCATATACTGGGCATGCGGATACTTTGGGATAGGGAAAAGCGGTTGCTATACTTGTCTCAGAAGGAATACATTGGCAAGGTCTTGCAGAGATTTCACATGGAGGGGGGGAAGAGTCTTGGTACTCCATTGCCTCCTTATGTGAAAATCAGTGCTTTGGACAGCCCTCATTCAGATGCTGAAAGAGCTGAGATGTCAAAGATTCTGTATGCATCAGCTTGTGGCAGTCTTATGTATGCTATGGTTGCAACCAGGCCTGATATTGCGTTTGCAGTGGGAGTGGTTAGTAGATACATGACAAACCCCGGCAAGAAGCATTGGGATGCAGTGAAAGGTGTCATGAGATACCTGAAGGGTACACAGGACCTGTGTATATGTTTCGGCAGTCAAGATGCAAAAGTGCAGGGTTATACAGACTCTGATTATGCCGGTCACCCTGATACCCGGAAGTCTACTACCGAATATGTTTTCACTTTCACTGGAGGTGCAGTGTCGTGGGTATCTAGAATGCAGCAGTGCATTGCTCTGTCTACTACAGAAGCTGAATATATTGTAGCCACTGAGGCATGCAAGGAAGCTATATGGCTATCTCGGCTAGTGGTAGATTTGGGCTACTCTAGTGATACTCCATTGTTGCATTGTGACAGTCAGAGTGCCATACAGTTGGCACGAAATCTTGTTTTTCATGCAAAGACGAAGCACATCAACGTGAAGTATCATTTTATCAGGGAGGTGCTTGAGAACAAGCAACTTCAGCTTGTGAAAGTTCACACTGATGACAATCTAGCAGATCTAATGACCAAAGGATTGGCTGCTGAGTGGTTTGCACATTGCAGACGGCTAATGGGTATAGGTTAAGGCCAGTCTACTGGTCTTGTACATTATGATGTATATGCTGTTTTTTCTTTTCTTTCTCTTGAGGGCACATTGCCTTTAAGTGGGAGGTTGTTGGGGTAAAGGCATTGGCCACCCTATGTAACAGTTTTTAGTCTAGTATTGCTAAGTATACTAAGTATGCATTGTACTTAGTGCCTAGTGGTCCTAGCCTTATCCAAAGATATATATACTACTGTGTGTACTTGGGGAGGTACCACTCATTGTTTATCCCCACCTATTGGTGTCTACTGTGGGTGTGTCTCCTCTCCTCACTCCCAAACTCCTACTCACTCCGGTTCTTCGTCATTCTTCTCCAGCAAGGGGAGGATCGGTTCATGTATCCCGTTCGATTTGCTTCTCGACAATTGCTCGACACTGAGCGACACTATTCAGAGGCTGACAAGCATGCCTTGTCTTTGGTGTTCTACATAAGCATTATGTGGCTGGAAAGTCCTTCATTATACTCACTAGCACTGGTCTTGCAAAGCAAGTTCTTCAATCACCAAATCCCATGGACCGGTTGGCCAAATGGTTGGCAGTTCTACAAGAATATGATTTTTCTTTCAAAATTGTAAAAGGGGGTTGTTCCAACTTGAAGAATGCTTTGATTGATTTAAAGGAGTGCCTTGATGTAACCCTTTAGTGGCCATAGAAGTTGGGGATCCATGGTATGGCAGTATCTATAGGTTTCTGACTGCTTTCTCCTTTCCTCCAGAAAGTACTAGCTATGAGAGAAAGAAGATCCGCAGAGATAGTAGGCGCTACACCCTCCTTGATGGGGTGTTGTACCGTCAAGGCATGGATGGGGTACTAAGACGGGCCATTGATGCAGATGAAGTACCTAAGGTATTGAAGCATTATCATGATGGATTTTGTGGAGGCCACTATGTGTGGGGGTTAAAGGTCACTGTGCCTTTACCCCGGTTATGTACAATACTCAAACACATATATAAATGAATGAAAAAGAAGATTAGGGTGTTCTGCACCCACCAAAACTTGTGTGGCTCTCTATTTCTCTCTCTCCCTCTTCCATTCTTACTTCCATTGAGAGCACTCTCAACTAATATCAGAGCCTGGGTGATCTAGCTGAGCGTGCGTGAATGCTTGAAGCTCAGCAGCTCTGTGGGAGGAAGGAGAAGCTCCGTGGAAAGCTTTGTGGGTGACTTTACTTGCATCCGAGTGTGCAAAGACCTTGGAGGAACCTTTGGAAAAGTCACTTTGGTTTTGCAAAGTGGTTTTGAGAGCCTGTTAAGTGTTTTCAAAGAAAAACTCGTTTTTTGAGCTTTTTCCTGTTCCGTTCGATGACAGAGACTTTGTATTGACTTGTAGAGGCAACTATTGCTTGCTTTTGGTGTTCACTTCACTTTAGGAGCTTGGAAACACCTTCATTCTTGAACCTGGGATCATTTCATTGGATTTTTGACTCACTGTATCAGTTTCTGCGTTTTTCTGCCCGGCTGTTGGAACTCAAGTTTGGAGCAACCATTTGCAGATTGTTAGTTCCGGTGGACTCAGGAGGTCCTAAAACTTCTATGTTGCTCATCATTTGCACTCTGGTGGAGTTTACAAACAGCTCTGTTTCCAAAAACGTTTTTCAGTCCGTGTGTTGGACCTAGTGATTGAGACCACGATTTCCAAAACCGTTTGTCCCATTGCGTTCCGGATGCTCAAAAACCCCTACTTGTCAATTCTTACGTGATTCGGTGGAGGATTTTCAGAGTTATAGATCTCTGTGTATTCGATTTCGTCTCTCTGTTATGCATTTTTCATTCTAAGGTTTTGAAACCTTAGATTTATGCCACATGGCAGTGGATAAGTGTTGACTCCCATTTCTCACTCATCGGTTGGGATTTTGGAGTTCTGAAAGAAGAGAGATATTAGCAGATTTTCTTGCTGAGTCCGATTATGCAATGCCGCCCATGTTTTGAGGCATCTCAAGTTCTATTTTTAGTAACGGTCATTACCGTGGGACCATGATTTCTTGAGCATAGCTTATGCAAATCACTTTGGTTGCAGTTTGAGCAGTGTGTGCTCATTCGTGGTGTGCATTGGGTTGCAGTGGATGATTTATAGGCCATTTAGATGCATTGCGGTCCTTATTGGATGTGCTAATAGGCCAAATTGCCTTGTGGGATGCTATTTTTATGGACGCTTTGCATATGGATGCTATTTTATGCTGAGGGACAGCTTTGACACATTGCAGGTGATGCACTGATAGTGCTATGCTCTCTTGGATGAGATATTATTGATGCATATGCCAGTGGACGGTGTTTATGCTTGAGTCATTTGGCACTTATTGGCATTTTGGATTACCATTGCAGTTGGCATTTTCTTTTGGGCCAGATTTGCTCATATGGATGCATAGTATATGCACATGAGTCAGATGCATCTTTTGATGGTTTGAGCTTTGAGTTTTGGTGATATTTCACTCTATTGTGGCATACACATTTGGGTGCACCTGGTATTTGATGTGATTCTTTCTTATAGGAACTAGCATTTGGGATTTTGCTTTATTTGCATCACGGCGTCCTCTTCCATGTCTGAAAAGGAGTTTTTTAGCATTAAAAAGTTTGATGGGACAAACTTTTCTTTGTGGAGAGAACAAATAAGGGATGTGCTTATTCAAAAGAAGCAAATTAAACCCTTGGCAGGGATTGAAGCTAAGCCTGCAAATATGTCTGAGGATGATTGGAATGAGTTGGATGCATTAGCAAAATCTACTATTAGACTTCATCTTGCAAAGTCAATTTATTTCACAGTAGTAAATGAGCAGACTACGGAAGATTTGTGGAAGAAACTGTGTGCCACTTATGAAAAGGAAACTACCTCTAATAAAGTTTACCTCATGAAGAGGTTGTTTGAGTTACAGATGAAGGAAGGGGTCTCCATTGCTTCTCACTTGAATGAATTCAATATTATTTTCAGCCAGGTTCAGGCTCAGAAGATGAATTTTGATGCAGAGACTAAGGCAATATTTCTCTTATGTTCATTGCCATCCTCATGGGATACCTTCCGTACAGCTGTCAGTAACTCTGCACCTGGTGGAGTACTGAAATTTGATGATGTTGTGGTAGCTTGTTGGCCGAGGAGATTAGATGGAAGTCTATGGATGGCAACAAGCAAGATGCAGCCTTAAATGTGCAAAGGGGTAGATCATAGTTCAGGGGGAAGTCCAAAGAAAGAGGGAAGTCTCGTAGCAAATCCAGGGCATGGAACATTGAGTGTTACCACTGTGGCAAGAAGGGCCATATGAAAAAGGATTGCTACAAGCTGAAAAGAGAGCAAAAGGATAAGAAAAAGAATGCAAATTGGGGTGCAAATCAAAAGGAAGAGAGTCCAAGGGAGGACAAAGGAAAAGTGAAGATTGAGGAGATCAATACAGTCACACATGATAGTAACAATGACGTTCTCTTCATGTCTAGTTTATCTGCAGAGTTGCTTACCACTTCAGATGATGCATATTCCCAGGATTGGATTTTGGATTCTAGTGCTTCATTTCATGTTACTCCCCATAGGGAATGGTTCTCCACTTATGATAGTGGAAAGACAGGTTGTGTGCATCTTGGAAATGACTATGCATGTGACATAGTGGGAGTAGGTGACATAAAGTTTTCTTTTGCAAATGGGTCTGCATTTATTTTGAAACATGTGAGACATGTGCCTAAGTTGACCAAGAGTCTTATTTCAGTGGGTTACCTAGATGATGCTGGTTTTCACACCACTTTTGGCTTTCAGTGTTAGAAAATTCAAAAGGGTTCTATGCTTTTGGCCAGGGGTGCCAAGTGTGGGACTTTGTATCCCTTACGTGTATGAGGGGTATTTGATCATGTTGTTGCAATAACCGAGTAGCCAAGCACTTCTTTGTGGCATTGCAGGTTGGGGCACATGAGCTATAATGGAATGAAACTCTTATGCCATTTGGGTTATGTACCGCATTTGAGTTTCTCTGATTTTGAATTTTGTGAGCACTGTCTCTATGGGAAGCAGACTAAATCAGCCCATAAAATAAGGGGAAAGAAAGAGTTTGAAAAGCTTGATTTGGTGCATTCAGACGTATGCGGTCCCATGCCTACATAGTCATTAGGTAGGGCTGAATATTATGTGACATTCATTGATGATGTAACTAGGAAAGTGTGGGCTTATGCTATAGCTCAGAAGAGTGATGTGTTCTAGATATTTCAGAAATGGCTGGCCTTGGTTGAGAATCAGTAAGGTAGAATGCTTAAATGCCTATGGACTGACAATGGTGGAGAGTATCTCTCTCATGACTTTCAACATTTCTGTGATACACGTGGGATTAAGAGGGAGCTCACATCCCCTTGTATTCCAGAGCAAAATCTAGTTGCAAAAAAGATGAATCGTACCATTCAAGAAAGGTTGCAATGCATGCTTTCCAATGTAAGTCTTTTTGGTGGTTTTTGGGCTGAGGCAATGAAGACTGCAGTGCATGTGATCAATAGATCACCTAGTAAGAGTTTGGATGGTGGTATTCCTGAAGAGGCATGGAGTGGCAAGAAGCCCTCTTACTCTCATTTGCGTATATTTGGGTGTGAGGCATATGCACATGTGCCAAAAGAGCTTCGAAAGAAGCTAGATCCTAAGTCTAGGAAATGCATCTTTCTGGGTTATGGTGAAAGTGGAGAGATGGGCTATCGTCTCTGGGATCCAGAAGCAAAGAAGATCATACGCAGCCATGATGTAGTCTTCGATGAGAAGAAGATGCATAAGGCACCCATGAGGGATGTGGAAATGAGGAGAATCACTTTCCAGGATGTGAATCCACCTACATATGTTGATAGACAACAAGCTGTCCATGCACCAAATGTGCAAGAAATGGTACCACTGAGTACTCCCATAGGTATACAATCAAGGGTAGATGATGGATCATCTATTGGTGGAAATGATGAGCCAAATGTGGCTGATATGCAGGTGGGACAACAAGCTGAAATGCCCTTGAGAAGATCATCTAGAGTGTCTAGACCGCCTGATAAGTTTGTTCCAGGGGTAGACTATGTGATGCTTACTGATTGCGGGGACCCTTCTTGCTACAGAGAGGCTATGATGTGCGAGGATCAATGCAAGTGAGAGTATGCTATGCAATTAGAGATGAGTTCACTTATGAAGAATAAGACTTGGGACTTGGTTTCTTTGCCACATGGAAAGAAAGCATCTGTGGGAGTTGTTAGCTGGTATATGGCTAATCCAGGAAAGAGGCATTGGGAGGCAGTTAAGTGCATCATGAGGTACATGAAGGGTACCAAGGAGATGTGCATTTGCTTTGGTAGAGGAGACATGCGTGTACTTGGGTACACAGATTCAGACTATGCAGGGCATGTGGATAGTAGGAGATCCACTTCTGGTTATGTGTTCACCTTTGCAGGTGGTGCAGTGTCGTGGATGTCTCACACATAGAAGTGCATTGCTTTGTCTACCATAGAGGCTGAGTATGTTGCAGCCACAGAGGGTTGCAAGGAGGCTATATGGCTTGATCGGCTAGTGGGAGATTTGGGGATTCATACAGGTGTACCGACATTGCATAGTGATTCCATGAGTGCTATTCAGCTAGCACGAAATCCGGTCTTTCATGCAAAGACCAAACACATTGAGGTCAGGTACCATTTCATCAGGGAGGTACTTGAGGACAAGCGCATAGAGCTTGTCAAGGTTCATACAGATGATAACCCTGCAGATATGCTGACGAAGAGTCTACCTAGTCAGCGGTTTGAGTATTGTCGTGTATTGATGGGCATTGGATAGTATGCTCACTGGTTGTTCTCCCTTAAAGGCACATTGTCCTTTAAGTGGGAGGTTGTGGGGGTTAAAGGTCATTGTGCCTTTACCTCGGTTATGTACAATACTCAAACACATATATAAATGAATGAAAAAGAAGATTAGGGTGTTCTGCACCCACCAAAACTTGTGTGGCTCTCTGTTTCTCTCTCTCCCTCTTCCATTCTTGCTTCCGTTGAGAGTACTCTCACTATTTTAGTGACTATACAACTAAGAAGATTTTACATGCTAGATACTATTGGCCGACCTTGTTCAAGGATGCCACTTTGTGTTGCAAAACCATTGAACCATGCCAATTCTTTGGTAGGAAGGATTTGCGTCCTGGGCAACATCAGCCAGTGATGTCCATCCATCAGTTTCAGAAGTGGGGAATAGATTTTGTCGGGCCCTTGCCCATGACCACCCACAAAAAGAAGTATCTTTTGGTAGCCACTCAGTATGTCACTAAGTGGGCTGAAGCTATCGCCCTCCCCGCTGCAAAATGGTAAGGCAATTTCAAATTTCATATTTGAACGTATCTGCACAAGGTTTGGGACACCCATGGAAATTGTCTCTGACCATGGGAGTCCATTCTTAAATGAGGGAGTGGAGTTACTCATGGATCGCATGGGTATTGATCATCACACTTCTAGCATCTATTATCCAGCATCCATGGGTCAAACAGAGCAAATAAATGGCCTCCTTTGTAAACCCATGGGAAAAATGGCCATAGGAAACAGGAGCCAGTGGGATCAGAAGGTCACTGAAGCCATGTGGGCTTACAACATCACTTATAAAACGTCTACAGGTCACACTTCTTTTGAGTTGGTGTATGGAACTGAGGCAGTTTTACCACTAGAGATAGAGCTTCTAGCCTTGAGATTGGCACAAGAACAGAGGATGACAGAAGATGAACATGTAGAGGCCAGATTGGTGCAACTTGAGAAGCTAGATGAAACCCGACGCCTTGCACTACACTAAACAGAGATCCAAAAGAATCGACAAAAGGCCCGCTTGGATGCTAAGATTCGCAAGGGATGGGAAAGATGCTTTGCTGAGGGGGGATGTTGTGCTATGCTTTGATAACAGATTGGACCACCAAATGGATAAGAAGTTTCTGCCACTGTGGACCAGTCCATACAAAGTCATCAAGGAATGTGGCAATGGGTATGTACAAGTTCAGGAGCTGCATGAACCATATGGCAAGAAGGTGATCAACAAGCATTACCTCAAGCCCTTCTTTATGTGTGATGGACCCAGGCATGGAAATGCTATGCATTCCCTGCCCTGGGGGGGGGGAACTGTTATGGATAAATTTGTTCAAGGAAAAAGGCATAAATATGAGTGTGTGTTTGTATGTGTGGCAATAGTATAATAATATATGGTGTGCATAGGGCCCAAGGTTGAGGTGGTAGGGCATGATCATGTGCCACCCTTCCACGTAAGAGGACCCATAAGGTATATTGTACATGATCCATGGTAGTAATATTATAAAATGTAAGGTGGCATGGCTCCTCCGTGTGCCACCCCTCCGCCTACGCTGCATTTAGTGAGATATGGCTCAAAGTCCATGGGAGAAGTAATATAAAATAGGTGAAGATGGATATTATATTAAGTTATTCCCTCCATATAGGATAGGCTCATGTGGGGGAGGTATAGAAGGTCCAAGAGAGCAAGTTAAATAATGGGGAAAGTAGGATGAGGTGGCAAGATTCCTTGTGCCAACCCTCCACTTGTCCTCCTAGAGATTTGAACATATTATAAAATTAGGGAGAGACCAAGGGAGTATCATAGACTTGAGATATAGGGCTTGATTTATGTGGAAAAATGAGGCAAAGGGTTGTCACACACAATTGAGAGTGCGTAACCGCCTAGCCCACATGGGAGACTTTTCCACACACACCATACATGTGGGAGGATGCATTTATTGGGAGAGAGCCCCTCTCTTGGCTATAAAAGAGGGGGCTATTCCTTCATGAGACACGCTCATTCTTGTAAAGCCACCTAGCTAGTACTTTGATTTCTCCCTTCTCTTCCTTTCAAAATAAAGCATGGTCCTCTTCCCTTGATGTCTCCATATTTACATTCCTCCTCCCATCATGTACATGCTTCTCTTCCCCCTCTCCCTTTCCCCTTCTGTCATAGTCTCCCTCTTCATTCCCTCCCCTTCTAATTCCTTTTCCCCTCCCATGGTAACTTTTCACCCTCACATTCTCCTTTCCTCTATGCCCCTTGAGCGTCGCCATGCTTAGCCTCTAGCCTCTGGTCCTGATTTCTTTTCTGGCTAATAATACATACATGTAAATGAATGAACATGTGAATGCTAGTTTACATATGATTAGAAATATATACATATTTATTTGAACATATATGGTCCTTATGTACAAGGTGCAAGGTGCAATGTATTTGACTTCAAAGTATGTATTATGGTATATGCTTATATACAAGGATAATTGTGTATATGCAAGATACTTATATATATGTGTGTGTATGTATGTATATGCAATTTACAAGGATAACTGTGTATATGCATGATACTTATATATATGTGTGTGTGTGTGTGTATGTATATGCAATTTACTTTTGTATACTTAGATGTAGATGCTTATATACTTATGTATACTTAGATACTTATTTTTATATACTTACAGACAAGACACTTACATATACTTAGATAATTATGTTCATATTATGAGATGCAAGATACTTATATATACATAGATCCTTATATACTTACCTATGTGTATACAAGATACTTATATTTTATATATACAATATACTCATATACTCAAGATACTTATTAGATATGTGTATACTTATTTATATATACAACATACTTTTATTAGGTATATGTATACCAAATATTTATTTGTGTAAAGTTATACATACTCATTAATATGTTTACAAGATATTCAGACATACTTATAAATATATTAACTAGATGCTTTTATATATGTGTATACAAGATACTTATATATACCAACACTTTTATGGTACTTGTGTATACAAGTGACTCTCTCATGTGGTGCTCTTAGATATACAAGATACTTATGTATACTGATATATGTATATACAACATACTCACTTTTATGTCCTTATATGTGCAAGATACTTATATATATATTTATACTTGTATGGCACTCTTACTTGCAAATGAGTCTCTCATGTGGTAGATGCACACTCATATGACTCTCTTGAGTAAACTTATATATACACACTCATATGACTCTCTTGGGTACAGTCTTCATATACTCTTATGTCTGAGAATCACAATTAAATCTAGAGTTCACAACATTTACAGATCCCAAAAATGTAAATGCAATGGATCCCAAACAATATACTTTGCATGAAAGAGCATTTAAGCAATCTAACCATCTTTGTGGCACACTGTTAAGTGTTCCAGCCTACATTCTTGCATTTTGGGAAAAAGGACATAACTCCCAAATAGTCAATGCAATGAATCCCAAACCATGAACTTTGCATGAAATATAACGATCAATGTGGAACAGTTTTGGGTGCTCCAACACACATTCTTACATTTTGGAACAAAGAAATTACCCCCACTTCGAATAATATGGAAAGTTTTCTTGGTGGAATGAATGCCAAGACAATACAAAGAATCCATACCTCGACTTAGATGGGGGCCCTGCTATGCTATAGGTGCGTGAGGTGAAGAAATTCCAATCTTGCAGGAGACATAAAACTAAAGAAGCATTGACATTTGTGTAAGGATTGATCCACCATGGGAAGGAAGAGAAGTAACAAAAGACGAGGGGAGTGCCTTCAGCTAGAAAAAAGGGAGAGTGCAACAAACAAAGAGGGAGAGGGCAACCAAGAGGGAGAAGAACAGCCCAGGAAGGAGCAGCCTGGGGGGGAGAGCAGCCTAGGGGGAGGACATGAGATTGAGGGGGGAGGAGAGCAGCCCAGGAGTGAAGAAGAGCAGATCAAGGCGAACAGCTTGAGGGGGGGGAGAGCAGCCTGGGGGGAGGGGAGCGGGGCGCATCCAAGGGGGGGGGCAGGAGGGGGGGGGGGAGAGAAAAGCCAAGGGGAGGAGAGAAACCCAGGGGAGAGAGGAGAAGCCGAGGGAAGAGGAGATGGGGGTGTCGCGACCCCAGGGCCAGCCAGAGCAGCCTGTGGCAAGGGGGCAAGGGAGGGTGAGGCAAGCCGAGGGGGGGCAAGGGAGGATGAGGTGGTCTAAGGAGGGGCAAGGGGCGCGAGGGAAGGCGTGGGGAGGGCGAGGGGGGGAGTCAGAGGAAAGGAGGTGGAAGGGAGAGTGGAGGGAGGGCGAGGAGGAGGGGAGAACAAGGTGGAAGGGGGAATGGAGGGAGGGGGAGGAGGAGTGGAGGAAGGAGGAGTTTTCGGGATGCTTTGGAGGTATGAGGAAGAGGGATAGTTTTTGTGAGAAAGAGGGAGTTTCAGGGCTGCTATGGAGTGGAAAAGGTAGGGGATTCTATGGACAGAGAAAAAACAACTTTTGGAGGGACGGGGAAAGGGTAGGGGCTGCTTTGGATAGACGAGGGAGAGGGTAGGTTTTGGAAGGGATAGGGGCTATTTTGGCAAGTTTTAAATTGGGTGATATCAATACCTCAATAAAGTGGCAAGTTCGGTAAGTGGTGATGCACTTCGTTTGGAGGCATTTTTTTGAGATGGAATCAAGGGAAAATTAATGGGATGACAAGGAGGGGGCTGCTTTCAATGCATCATAGCTACCATATCTGCAGTACTGAGAGTCTGGCATGTCTCCAGTGTGGACAATTATTTAGAATATCTTGATAAGAATATCGTGAAACAGTCAAAATCTAATGAGGTCAGTAACTATAACACATTGGGTTTTCAATAGTTCATAGGTTAGGTTAGTTTGGCAAAATGAAACTTGCTTGGGTAAAAATGTGCTATGTGACACTTGTCAAACATCTTGCATCTTTGTAAGTACTCTATTGCTCTTACTCAAGGTGCTTGAAGCTCCAACATCTATTGCTTTTGGTGTTGGGTCCATCTCCATTGCCTTCTCTCCCATTCAACCAAAATTTGTGAAGACATTGCTCTCCTCTGCCCACAAGATGTAAGCGAGAATAAACTCCCGTCATTCTTTCTTCTATATCTTTCTCCATTGATTTCTCCATCACATAGGTCACTGGCACCTCACTTTGTATAGCTGAGAGCTCTTCTCCCATTGTATCATTTGCCATTGTTGCTTTATTTCCTTATTTCTTAGCTGCCAGAGTTCTCCACTCTCCTTTCCCATGAGGCCCAAACAAGTCTTCCTTCACTTCCATGAGGCAAACACACTTGCCATTAGATACGACATAGAGTTCTATGAGATTTTGATTGTAGATATTAAAGAGAATTTTGCTATCCAAGATAGTAATATTGAGCGGCACTAAGAGACGGGTACTAAGGATGTCACCATCACACAGGTAGTTGTGGACTTGGATGACGGAGAGAAAGGCTACAAATTCGATGGTCGTCAGTTTCAACATTTCAAGATAACTATCTAGAGGATATCTTTGATTGTGACTTGTGTTGAAGAGGTGAGTATAATCACAATGCTGCAACGCCTTCCACTATCAAGTTCTCTACATGTTGCCTTCTCAAGTGTAGAGTCACTCGAAATGATGCAAGAGCTCCCTCTATGAGATATGATGGTTATGTTTTGTACGAGTTGCCCCCGATAACTTCAGGGTGGGTCTCCTATGCAAGGAATGGAGCAAAAGAATGACGGGCATGTATGGATAGAGTAGAACACTAGCACACAAGAGTTATTCAAAGGTATTGTGAGAATGAGCAGATGTGTAGGGTTTTTGCGATGCTACAAGTTGGATTGTGCTTATACACAACGTAGTGGCAAGGTGAATGAAACACAATGGAAGGGCAAGTTAAAAAAGGCTCCCCATGTTGGCCCAATCTTGGAAGACAAGGGAACATTGGTTTGTAAGCACTGTGGTGGTAAGCCATCATCGTGTGCCGCTATGTGTAGTGCATTAATCTACTATTTCTTTCCTCATGAACGCAACAAGATTGCAATACATGCAATACATGTGGGGATGCATGACCACCTAGTCAAACTAAGAAATTCAAGATTGAAGAGCAAATAGGTAGAAGATATGGTGTCAATGCGAGCTAAACTAGCTCCATACACATCTTGCAAAACATTGAGATGTTGCTAGCAGGAACATATTGATGGGCATGCTACTCATTGAAGAGGGTGACACATGTGATGAGCTAGATGAGTCCAAGTTCATTGAGGTACTCGAATCAATTACTCCATTATGCCACCATAGGCATCTACTAAGATTTGCCGAATGTGCCAGAAAGGATTCCTACATAGGTGACGGTGGCCTAGATGAAAATTTGGCTTTGAAGCAGTGGTGTACTTTATCCTTTCTTGCAAAGAATATTGTCTCCTAGCCAGCTTGAAGATAGGGGTCAGCCTCATATTTTTGAAATATCTACTCTCGATCGTGCATCTAGAGTGGGCCTTGTAAATAGACTAAGGTATGGGGGAAATTTAGGCAAAATGTGGGTGCATTTTGATCACATTTATCCTGTTATAAGTTCGGCTACCATGGGCACTCATGTTTATGATCCATATGTTGGAGAGCTTTTGACAATAGCAATGTGTGAGTTCAAAGTGCAAAACACAATTGCTCATGTGCAATTTTGGAGAAATGCTAAAGAATGGGTTTGAGAAACCACAATTTTGAGGATTTATGGTGGCAGATAGTGTTGGTGCAAATTGGTTTGCTATCAATGTTGTTTACAATGGTGGGCCAAGAAACAAAATGGAAGATAGGGAGAGAGCCTGCATATTTCATTGGAAAATGAGCATGGTCGAGCATACTAGACGATGCATCAAATCATCATTTCAAGAAGAACACAAATCTTTGTATAAAAGTTGGAGAAATGCAACCGCGAAAGGCTATGCACTAGAATGGAAAAACATGATAGTAAAGTTTTGGTCTTCGGCACATGTAAAGGATGGACATGTACTTAATATGCAATAACAAATGGCATTTTGGGACATTCGTGTCAATCAATGGGGGTTTGTGTTCTTGTTGCAACAAGTCAATGTTGGCTTTGTTCCTATAGTTAATCTATTTGAGAATAAGCATTCAATCATTAGACCAAGTTATGGGTCAGGAAAATCTATTTCTCTATATGAAGCTTACATTACGGATCTCGCAATGAGTGCCATGCAAAGTGCCCATTATCATGCGTTCATGTCAGGCATGCGAGAGGGAATTGGACTGGATCTGGATGTAATGAGACAACGCATATCAGAGGGTGGCTCTAGTAAAGCGCAATGAAATAAACTTGTGGACTTGATAGAGGCCACACTTGTGGAGGCTTTGACTTAAGTTCTCTTGAGATGAGGAGACCAATGCTTGTACCCTTGACAATACATAGAAAGGGTTTGGAATTGCCTATTGAGGAGAGTGATCTTGATGGCCATTGTCCTGAGTACATATCATTCATCACAATGAGCAGAGTGCTTGGTCATTCATTCATGTCCTGAGAGTTTGGAACTACCTATTGAGGAGAGTGATCTTGATGGTCATCGTCTTGAGTACATGTCATTCATCACAATGAGCAGAGTGCTTGCCCAAAAAGGAAGTCTGCCATTGAAATGCATTCAGCTCAACTAATAAGAAGCAAGTACAAAGAGGACAGATGTGCATGATGCCATCTAGGCAATTCGAAGAACTGCACCACACAGTGTAGGCACATGCTTTGGGTACTTGGCAGATGCGTGTGGGAGGTATGGAGCATTACTTTACACAATGGAAGACCGCATACATGCCTTGTAAGCACATATACTTTGTATTCATTTTTGTTCTTGGACTAAGTGCAATAGTCCATCAATTCATGCATCAAGTTGATCTCACAAAAGTGGAGCTTTTTTGGGCCTTGAGTGCTGAAAGAAACCTAGCCAAGTAGATGGAAATATTCCCAACTAGATGAATATGTTTAGCTCGATATCAAAGAGTAGCGCGCTTTTGGTTTGCCAAAACAAATTAGGTAGTGATCCTTTTGTCCCTTGGATGGGAAGTTGCATCAATTTTGGATCCTATTTGGCTCCTCTTTGTATTGCACAGTAGTGTGTTGGAAGGTGGATGGGTTTAGTGTTTCCACCAAGTATGGAGTGGATATGTATTCACTACTTTATCTAAGTTTGGAATTATTAAGTAATCCTTTCTATCTTGTTTTAAAATTACATGGTGGGATGTTGGAGATTCTTTGGCTTCAGTTTGACCAAGTGTGGAGTGGATATGAATTCACTAATTATTATTAAGGTGGTGTCATGGTTTTGTAAAACTAGATATTTAAGATGACATGAGTCATTTGTTGGAAGGGTCTTGCTCACTTATTGTTGCTCGCTTTTTTGGGTCTGTTGGTTTTTGGCTGCTCGCTTTTTGGTAATCCTCGCACAAAAACCTCCCTGGAGCATACACCCATGAGCTTTGTGACAAGGTTTCCAATGTCTCGTCAAGGGCATGACATGATCTAATCAATACTTGATAATAAGCTCACTTATTTCGATGCAAAACCTTAAAAGCTAAAGAGGTAATAGTCCTTTTTACTAAAGATTTTACTCCATTGTATTTCAAAGATGATCGTTTTCAATGGGGAGAGAAAGTATGCAAATATATTAAGGAAAGCTTCATTTGATAATTTAGAAACCAAGCAAAAAATCTCATCTTCTTTTTATCCACAAACCGGTAGACATAATAAGGTAGCTAATAAGAACTTGTTAGAATTACTTCATAGATTGTACCAAGTATGGGAGAAGTACTTCATAGATTATTAGAATTACTTTCATAGCTTGTACCAACAAGTATGGGAGTAAGTTCCTATGGTGGAGTTTGCTTATAACAATACTACTCATTTTTCCACAAGCAAATCTCCATCTAAAGTTCTTTTGTGAAAGATGAGCAAACCAAATATAGGAATGATTTTCATTAGTTCATTCAGCACCGTAAATTGATTCATGAGTATGTTTTAAATTATCGTTTTAGTTGTTTTAACAATAGACAAAATGTAATAGACCAATAAAACTTTAATATACTTCCATGGGATTTTTTCGCATCTCATGTTATTATGTTTGTTATTTTGCAAATATGACTAACATAATACTAGGAGTTTTCTTTATTAGAGGACTTCACTCTATGCAACCACATTAAAAATGCTACTGATTGTTTATTGTTTGGTGGCATCATGTATAGTGTGATTCGTGTCTAATACTTTGCGATGAGAATCAAAGACGTCATCACAAGTGCAACATGCGATTCTGGATTTGCAAACTACTCCACACCTACATGCACTATTTGAAGTGCAATTTCATCAAGTGTCTGTATGTACCTTCCATAGATCATGATTTTGCATTTGGTACCTAAATGAGCGCCTTTACAATTGTGAATTTGAAACACACATGCAAATCTTCAACATAATTTTCTTTTGGTGGCAAACTACTACTATCTACTCTTACTGTGTTTCAAGCTCTCGAATTGAGGAATTGGTGCTCTACACCTACAAAATTCATAAATTTGAGAATGTATATCCAAAAAATTTGGAATTGGATTCCAATAATAGACTTATTTTACATTGGATAATGGTGGGCATGTGAGAAGCTTGGTTCCAAACGAGGCTAGAGGTTTTCATGGCTCTTTTGGGTTTGTCTTGATTCTAGCTTTTTATGGCAAGTATTGAGGTTCAAATTTCAAGTTCACTATGAAATTGCAGATTTCAATTAACATATTCAACATATATTACATCTGTATTTCTTTACATATAATTGAAACAAATTGTTCCTACTAGCTGCAAAATTTATGCTTTGCAAGCATAAATTGAAAATATCTTAAAGCTAATAATCTTTCACCAACAAAAAAATTGATTTTAAATTAATTTCGGATGCTAGTATGGATGACTCGGTGCATTAAGAGAACCTTGGCTCTAGTTGAAACTTGACCTTTTTGCATTTCTCATTAGTTTATCTTGAGAGTTTAGCATCCAATGGCAATTACCAAGATCCAAAGCTCAAATTTTATTTACAATCTTCTACAACATTTCGCCCAATTTTACATTTACAAAATATGTTTCTTGTCGTTATAGATGTCTTGGGACTTGGTTTAGAATACCATACTTAGTTTGGATAACTTCCATATCTCAATTCTGCATCTATGGAAATAGAACATAGAGATACATCAAATAGGTATAACCTACCTCTCAATTGCCTAATAGACAGGCAATGCTAATGTGATCCCCTGTACAGAAAAGCCTCTATAAGCCAATTACCCATCCTATGTGAGTCATGAACGCATTCTAGAAATAGACGCGATTTTTTTTAATGCCTGATGAGAAGTGTTTATTACATGGTGTTAACAGAAGATTCAATAATTATAACTGCCAAAGGCAGTGACCGGATCATCAATAGTTATGATGACTAGCCAATGTGTGCACTGTATCTGATTCTGAAGCCCTCCAATTCAAGCTCAACACATTTCGTGAAGCACCCGCCCCTGTATTTCCCAGCAAGCTTGGTTTCCTCAAGACTCAAAGAGCAGCCTGTGTGTGCCCCTTGACACTGTGATAAGAAATCAAATATTAAGAGTAGCTCCAATGCATCAAGAACTCAAGGGCTTCCTTTAAGAAATCCTCTGCCTCCAGATGAGGCGCACTCCCCTTTTCCCATACTCACTTAAGCTCTTCTCTATCCCCTTCACGTCTCTGTTTGCTGTAACATTTTGTTCAAGCAGGCTCCCCAACTTTTTAAGCTGTTCTAAAACGTCAATCTCACTTTCCACATCTTGTGCTGCCATCCATCTGACAGTCACCGACTCCTTAGCTCTTCCCCTTTGCTGTTCTTGACATTCAATATCTTTTGAGACTTATATGGAGCTCGTTCTTCTTTTGGCCTGCTCATGGCTCCCCCTTGCCCATTTGTTCATGTGTGGTGATGGTTTGATGATCACCACCACTGTCCTAGCCCTCCTTTAGGGATATCATTGGATTGTAGAAGTAGTCCTCAAGCACTCTGCCAATTTTCTCTCCAAGATGTCCCATGTTTGTCGTACCATCCACTCTCATGGTGCTCAAGCACCTTCCTCCACCTTGCTGCCATTATTCTATTACCTTAAAGAGCTCTATACCCACAGTAAGAATCACAAGTACAAGTACTTGCTAAATTCAAGATGTACACCATTGATGATCCTCTCCTCCTTCATACCTATGCTAAAGCGTTTCACTCGAGATCAACTACTTAATAAGGGGAGTGAGCTGTTACGACCTCCACTAACAATACTGTCAACATCTCTAAAAGAAGGTCAACTTAGTTTAACTGCATTAACAAGACCCTAAACTATCTCTATGAAACATCTTTAAGTATTATCCTCTCCTCCTTCACACCTATGCTGAAGCTTTTCACTTGAAATCAACTGCTTAATAAGGGGAGTGAACTGTTACAATCTCTACTAACAATACTGTCAGCATCTTGAAGTAAGGTCAACTTAGTTTAGCTTCATTAAAAAGACCATGAGTATCTCTATCAAATATTTTAGATAACTCTATGAACAAAAGATACCTAACAATGGATGCTTGTTGGCCCGTCAGAGTACCTAAACTAATACAGTTGTATGCATGGTGAACTATGAAGAGCTAAAAGCATGAACAAGCATATAGAAAGAAGTAGAAGCACATGAGTAGAGCAGGGTGTCAAAAAGTAGAACGAATGAAAATACACAGGCGGTGGACTTGGGTTCTCATGAAAGAAGCAGTATCACACAGCATGCTCATGAAAGAAGCAGTGTCACACAGGCGGTGGCATCTATTACGAAGACATTAACATCACAAATACAAAACACCATCAAGAAGCATGCCTCTGTAAAAGACATGATCATGATCTTCTTTTTGTAGAATAAACTGTAGCTTGTTGTGAATGAGTAGCAGTCAATGTAGATATGTTCTTCACCAAGCTAGCTTTGTGTTTGTCTTTCTTTGAATCTTCACCAGAATGAGTGTTTGCAATATCCTCTACTACAAGTGCTTCTGTGAGTGTCTCTCTCATAGGCATCAACCTTGTGAAGATCACTAGTCAATGTTCCAGTGATGACAATAGTGTTGCTATTTCCGAAATCATAAATGGCACAACTTTAACCATAAACACCAGCTCTGATACAGCTTGTTCCACTTCTATATCATTAACCGGCTATCATGGTCCTTTGATGTGTAGGCCATCACCATAGATGCTACAAGTTTCTCATCCGGTTTCTCAAAGAAAACTGACAACCTCTACTTTCTTCCACTTCCAACAAGCACTCAACAAAGTAGACTGCACAAAAATATCGGGCTAAAAGGTAGTCTTCACATCATCATAATGCCTCATCTACTTGGCCTGCAAGGCCATGGCTATTAACTATGCAATATGTTTGGCAGTTACAAGACTGCCATTATTTTTTGTCCAAGCCTGAAGGTACTTCAATCCTTTGTCTGTTGGGTTCACAAGGGTTTTGTGCGTTCCTCCCTCACTCTCACCAACAAATCAGGCACATTCAATCTCTCCCAGATGGGCATATATCCTGAAATCAATGGACTTGACTGTATAGAATCTCCAAAGCTAAGTGTACTACACCAAATGATGAATTATCATAAGTGTGACTGGAGAGCAGTGTAGTGTAAAATGTGTTTAACTTTGAGTAGACTAAAGCCAACAATGACATGCACATACTTATTCAATTTTAAAGACCATAATATATATTTTAGTATTAAAAGTTTCACCCAATTATGTTTTTTGCACTAAAACTATGTTTTAAAAAATTGATTCCACTAGAAGTTGATTTTTTAACAGAGCTATATTCTTGAATTTCGTTCACCCAATAGTTTGTATGAGTCTAAATAGACACCATACAACTGTTGCAAAGAAATCGAGGCTTTGTCATTGAACAAGTCAACAACATATGTCTTGAAGGGTACTAACATTGGATAGAGGTTCAAATCACTAAGCATGTTGCGAGGGTTTATCGACAAAATCCCTAATGAGTTCTTCACGAAGGTGTTTTAAGTTCATGATTATCACTACTTCATGATTAAGTTCATGTTGCGAGCGTTTATCGACAAAATCCCTAATGATTGTCCCCATATCCTACTTCAACAAAGCGTTTGGTAAAAGCATGTCTTAGGACATTGCAATCATTTCGGATTGTGTCATCTAGTGAGTAAACCATGTGTTATGGGCATCTATCACAAAGTTATCATGTTGCTTGGCAACATTGGGTATGTGCAACTACTCTTTCCCCCCTCCTGAGAAATGTCTGACTCCCCTGCCATTGAGTAAGTGTGTAGTTAAATTATTGATTGGTTAGTCGCCTAAGCAATATGTCATCGATAAAGGCTGTGTTTTTGCGAATTGCTCCTATGCTATGCAATGTGCCTCAAACTTCTCAGAGTTCTTGCTCCATTTGTTTTTTTCCAATGATCATCGTCTCCACCTTGTCAGTTGTCCGCTATAATTGCTTGATGGCCATGTTCATAGTTCGAGTGACATCTTCGGTGGTCCTCAAGGTCAAAGGACTCAAGGTCCTCTAACACCCTGGACTCATACCCCAATGCAACCTTTGTATCTAAGTTGAATGAGTTGGGTTCAATATTGGTGAAGATGGTGCTAGTCTAGTTACCTGGACCGCCGTGACATGGTGTTAGCAATTCACAACCACTTCAAAGCCGTGGTCACCTTCTCGGGGTAGATGAAGATCTGAGGTTATGCTAGGCTTTTGGTCAAGCTTTTTAGCTCTGGTCAAAGGTTCCAGGCATTGGCGAGCATATCTATACATATCCATCAGCTTCAAGTTTCCTTAGCTCAATGGATAAGTTTTAGCGACACGAGGTAGCTTCCTACTTCTTCGAGATTGGGAGCCCAAGATCTACGATTTGATGACTCAAATCCACACTCGGTATGGTATGATTCATGCTTCCAAACGCACGAATATATACACATGCTCCACCAGCTTCAGGTTTACCTTTAGCTCAATGGATAAGTCTTAGCGACACGAGGGCACTTTCGACTTTTTTGAGATTGGGAGCCCGGGATCTATGATTCATTGACCTTGATCTGCACTCGGTATGGTATGATTCATGATTCCAAATGCATGAGTAGACTTTGGCAAGTGTGTATGAGTCCCTAGGAAACCTACAAATGAGTCACTCAACCAAACTTTGCCTATATGTTCCAGTCGCATGGGTTTGAGAGACGCCACATGTGGGTCTGAGAGAACCAACACGCACAAAGACGTATGGAGAGTAAAGGCCTTGGTTTTGGTTTTTTACTTCACATAGAAAGCCATCAAGTCCCTAGCTATCTCCTAAATGGGTTTTCGGTCCAAATGTTGTCAGTGGGCTCCACTTGCATGGGCCTGTTATTTACTCACACAAACAGGGGTTTCATGCAATTTGTGAGTTTGGGCTGGATTTCAAGGTCTGAGAGTCAAATGTGTTTAGGTACATTAAATGCTAGAAAGTAGGTGAGAAATCAATGCATGCATGATGCACAACTCAAGGCTGTAATTAACTGGCAATCATGACCATTACTCGCGGGTGGATAACCAGTCAATTCCATCCCAAATACGCCCACTCGCATGAGTGCTATCAGCAGAGAGTCCTAGAGGAGTTGAGCTCAAACTGGCTATTCCTACTTTGATGCATTCTTGCTTCACAAAAATCAACTTTTTAGGAAAAATGATGGAGCATGTGCCTGACATTGTCCCTTATCTTTCGTGGGAGTGGGCAGAACAGTGAGAAATTAGGCAGATTTGTGCTACAATGGGTGCACAACCAAAATGCAAATGGTATCAATGATCCTAACTACCTAGTGACTAAGTCTCCATTACTGCTAACTTCATCAAACTCATCAAAAGCATCCATTCATTCACACATACCTCCTAAACTATATTGCAAATGAGGTTTTGATTGTCAAGCATGCACGAATCCTGTTGGTAAACCGAAGCTTGAACCAAGGTAGTAGGACAACATGTGATATGACCTAATCCAGGTTCTCGTATCTATGAATCTATTTCTTCCTTTGAAATATTAAAATGTAGGGTTCAAGTTGTATCTAACATCAAAAGGTGCAAAAAATTTCATAGGCTGCCTACTCATACTAGACTTCTATTTTATGTAAAATTGTGAGATGTGGCACATAGGGACAAGGGCGGTATTAAGCCTCGAAAGAATCGAAAATGTTAACCCACATGTTTACGAACAACTATGCATAATGCAAGGCCAAATAAATCCTGAAATTTTTATTTGATCTGTAAGTGAGTAGGCTGCCTACTCATACTAGACTTCTATTTTATGTAAACTTGTGAGATGTGGCACGTAGGGGCAGGGCCGGTATTAAGCTTCGAGAGAATCGAAAATGTTAACGCACACGTTTACAAACAACTATGCATACTGCAAGGCCGAATAGATCCTGAAATTTTCATTTGATCTGTAAGTGGGGGATCTGCAACGAAGCAAAAGGTAAGCTCTGAGCGCTCAAGACTTTGCTCAAGATTTGAAATGAAATGACTGGTCACGAATATGCTGATTTAAAATTTATGATCTCTTTTACGAGGGACTAAAAATACTCTGCACATAAGCAAGCAGACGACAGAGATTCAATCATGCTTGGGAGAGAATGGAGTATGGAATGAGATTGAGGAGAGCAGCTTGGGGAAAAAACCTTATAAAAGTAATCAGTAAGGCATGATTGGACATCCGGGATGCCCAAATCCATGCCTATCTTGTTCATTTTCAGCTGCTAGTCTACACATTCTGAATCAAAATAACACATCTCAGAGCTGCTGGTCCGAGGGATGTAATTCAGAACCACGAAAGAATGCAAAGCTTTGCACTTCGGATCAGTTACTGTTCATACAAACATTCAAATGAGTTCATAGCACCCGCACTGTGCATGCAGTCACTGAATGAGACGTGATTCTTGAATCAGCCGGGATTCACATCGCTTTCTCCAAGCTATGAATTCGAAAATCAAAAGATGCACGGCAGTATTGCGACATATATTGGAACTTGGAAACTCTTTTACCGGAAACGATCACAATGTGGCCGACGTAGCGATTCATTTCGTCCTTGACTGAGCGTCATCACAACTATTGCTGTCTTCCTTCATGGATGAAGTCCTGGTGGAAGATGTTGCGGCTTGGCTTCCAGCTGCATCTGTTCAACCGAGATTTCGGACCCACTGTATCAGCCACTGTATCAGCGCAATTCGATTGAAATACTTTTGGGCGTAAAGCAAAAGCTGGGACCGCAGACCATCGGATTGCTATAGTTACCCGTCTTGCTTCTTTTGCCGTTCATCCTCTTTACGACTCCTTCATAAAGTTCTAAAACGCCTGGTATTCAGCATGGGTGTTTATTTTGTCCATGTCCAGTGATGCATGAAGAACGACGTCTTTTGAATCGTATCGCTTAGCCAATTTCAACTGTATATTGCGTTCTCTTTGGACACATTATTCGTTATCCACTTCTCTTCAACAGTTTTACTTTTCTGCAGTGCGAAAGAGCGACACGGAGTGTTCCTTCATGATGTCTGGATCTATCGCAGCGCAGTATAAAGAATCCAATGAATGCTTTCAGCATTTCATGCGTTCTGTTGTCTAAGACGACAGCGTCGGACTGATCTTTCATGAGGCAACAAAACAAAGACAAAACATTGCTGTGAAGACAGGTGATGTCCAGTGCAATGACCCAAAGTAAACTAGGAATGAGAATGCAAGTCGAAATCCTGTCCAGCAAACGGAACCAAAATAATGGGCTAGCTCACGGATACAAGGCCAGGCTCTAGAAGCTCCAACTGTTCGAGTGTCTCCCATTGCTTATTGTTTAAACGGTCTCACAAACCACTACCTTTTCTCTTAAGGATCTTCATTACAGTAGAGCGCTCTCTCTCTCTCTCTCTCTCTCTCTCTCTCTCTCTCTCTCTCTCTCTCTCTCTCAATAACACCATGTATTATTGTTTTCTCTCTAAATGACATCACAAACATCATCCTTGGATCAGACTCTCTCCACAATAGCTAAAACGTTACAAGGTACAAGAAAAAACTTGTGGACAGACCTTGCAAATAAAAGATCCATTCTTTTTTCTTGAAAATAGGAGCCACAAGGAATTGGAAGAGGACTTGAACAATGCAATTAATGAGTTGAGTGCACGGAACTCAAATGCCAAATTCTTGGATGGCTGGTATATAGTGGGAAATTTATATGTTAACGCGAATCCTGTGAAGTGGGATCCGTTTGATTTGACCATTCCTCTCTTTGCGGAGACCATGTATGTAATAGAATATCTTTTGGAGGTGTTGTTCGGTCGGAAAACCCGAAGTTAGACAAAAGAGGATTTATGAACAGAATGTGAGAGAATATGGCAGAGATGATCATTATAAAGTTGAGGAGTCCTTAATGAACTCGGAGTACAAGAAATATGTCGACAGTCTTGATCTGCAAGAAGCTTGCCTCCAAGTAAGAGGAGAAAAAGTTTGTCTAAGAGAAAGGTGATGGTCAGCCAACAGCAGCAGTGAATTTGTGAGAAAGGTGATGGTCAACAGTGAATTTGTCTAAGAGAAAGGTGATAGTCAGCCAACAACAGTAGTGATACTTGTAAGGCTCACTGCATTCTAATTTCTACTTTGTGAGAATTTCTTAACAGGAGTGAATTTTGTAAGGCTCACTGCATTCTAATTTCTACTTTGTGAGAATTTCTTGATCGGGTACTGGAGTAAGACGATGAAACTAGCTGAAATTTTTGCGATCATTGTAAACGTTTGAGGCCAAAATAACCTCAAATTAAAGGTGTACTAAGACTGTTTCGTAATGAAAATACTGTGTTTTGTGAATTCGTCTTTAGATATTTTTCCATTCTCCACTTGAATAGTACCATAAACGTGGAGTTGTGCCATCGCAAAGACACCTAAATGCATGCCAAGTAAGTGTAAAACATTGAAATGACTTTGTTTGGCATTCTCAAGCCCGTATGCAGAGGCATATGTCATTAATTGCCAGATGACGCTGTCCATCCATTTTTTAGGGTTTGCAAGTTCCCAATCCTTGGCATCCAAAATCATACGCCATACCTTGGCGTATGTATTTATATCCCTTCCAGTAAGGGAGAAATCCACCTTTCCAAACTCTGTCACAGAGTTCTCATGAGGCACATGTAAACTAAACAATGAATCTGGCAAAGGCATCTCTTTTGCTTCTGATTTTGGCATATCACCTTCCATCCCTGAACGCAGTACAGGCATCTCTTTTGCTTGTAAACTCTCCATCCCAAGTATATCATCTTCGTACACCACAAGCATATCCCTTTCTTGTATTGCTGAATGCATATCTCCAGATGGCATCTCTGAATGCACTTGAAAATCTTCTGCAAAATCTGACCGCTCCATATATCTTGCAAGCAACTCCCCTCGAGGTACTAGCTTCCAAAAGACAGGCCATAAATGGCAGAGGATTGGCCTTATAGACATTTCCCCAGGTGCTCCATAACAAGCACTTCGAGCAGTTTTCATAACCGGCTCTACATATTTTCTGAGAATATGAAAGAGGACTTCTGTTTGCACTTTGCCGCCATTGATTTGTAAGTTAGGAGACAACTCTTCCATCTTCTTCTCCCGTACGAAAGGACATATTAAGAAGGCATCCTTCCTCTTTGCATTGGAGGGAGGGATTCGCTGAGGATGTCCTTTTGGAGCCAAAGGAGAGCTAGCGTACCCAGGGGTGCTTTGGGAAGACTTAGACGCCTCAGACATTTCGATCTGAATCCTACAAAATTTTCGCTTCGTCAAAACTTTATGGAGGTAAAATAAGGCTGAAAAGCTGCGCTTTCACTCATTGAACCTCGTGGCTCACATCCAGCAGTCGACAATCTAAAAGCTAGAAAGCTGCGTAGCTCACATCTAACGTCGCTCAGGCTCCAACTAAGACGCATACGAGGCCTTGTATTTTCTTCAACACAGTCTCTGCAAAGGAGAGCGCACTCTACTTACTTTTTATAACCCGAAATCTAAGGGCTTTGATACAAGCGTGATGTGCCAATGTCACCCAAGGAAACGTAGCTCAACGCACAGTAAGTGAGCGTTCTACGCTAAGATTGAAGCTGTCGCGGCACAAACATTCGAAACTTTCCAAAAACACAGATTGTAAACCAACGCCCAAACGAACACCTTTGGAGAAGCACGGACACACGAATCTAAAGTCTCAGGAGCTTCGGCACATCTCAATGAGCCTCACCCACCGCCACTAGAATGATCACAATCTGCGAAGATAACTCAAATGAACCAACAAACACTTAGGGCTTTACCTTTTGCAGAACCTTTGTGCTGCAGCTACCCTTTTCCTTTTTTCTTGTTTGTCGCCTCCCACAGACTATGAAAACTGGAGTTTTGCGATGAAGGCTGCAAGGAGGGCGTCGTGGATCGTCAACGTTTCAATTTTTGATGCAAGACTTTAAAAGATTGTCGGAAAAACTGTGTATAGTTTGCTATTTGCAAGGGTTCTTACCGCTTACTCTGCTCAGGCATATGTTGCTCGTTGAAATTGGATTTGGCAGTTTTATATGATTAGCACATAGAGGGCCTTCGGAAGTACTTTCCGGGATGAAGGCATTTCCTACATTGGTGCTTTTGGCCATCCGCTCTTAGCACTATTGATATGTTACTTCCAATTTAAAAACAAGTTAGATAGGGTATTGTTGTTGTTTTTTAGTTTTTTTTTTTTCCCTGCCGTCGGAGGCCTTAGTGAAGGTTCGACTCTTTATGAAAGTAAAATTCATTTAATTTTTAATATTTTGTGCGCGAAGTCGTGTAAAATGTGTATTGGTTGGTTGGTGGTGCACATGGTGTGACACGTGGCCTGCACGTCACCGCTTCGCATGCATTGGTTGACAACTCCTTGTTTTTCGTCGTAGAGTCAGCGCGATTCGAGGTGGACGATTATGGAGTCTTCCATAGTTGGAAAGAAGGCTGCAAGGTATATTTCGGAGGGCCATCGTTGGAGATATGATCTGGAGCATGTGAGGCGGCGGATCCGCCATACTTACAAGCTTTTCCTCAGGGAGGTTTTCGATCCTTCAGTGCGGAGTGGTTTGCCACACTAGAATCGTACTCTGTGTTGTTGGTAGAGATATGGCAGAGCGTGAGCTTACAAGAGAGAGCGACCTTGGTGCGCATGTAGTGGAGGAGCACAACTCACCCCAATCTATGGACACTGGGGAGGATACTTTCCACAGGGGTTGATTTTTCATCCCCCCTGTTTCATTTCATTTCGTTTCTCTTTCTTAGGCGCTTACATGCTGCGTTTGCGGTTGTCATGCCCGGTTATTGCCTTCATCTTCACTCCGCTGAAGTGCTATTCTAGAGCTTAGTTGAAGTACGCAATGCGGATGACGAATCGACCTTAGAGGTGCTCTGTTGGCATCATGTTTTGCATGTAGCAGTTTGTTGCCTTCTCCATTCAAATTTCAGCCCATTCATGAATCATGGTTTGGGTTGATCAGTCTTCTCCTTAGTATTCTTTTTGCTATTCTCTGTGGATATCCGTTAACAAATCACTTCAACGAGCTTACTCCAACGATTCTATCTCGCAAGCCAGATTGTCATCCAATTCTCAGCCTGGATCTCCTTCTGTGTGTCCCGCTACCCCTTACGTCCAGGAATATCGTGTTGGCAGTCAGATATCCACGATTAACGTAGAACTCTTGGATTGACTGCACGTAGAAATACAGGTTTTCGAATCTAGGAAAGTAATATCTAGGATACACGATTAACGTAGAACTCTTGTAGAAATACTGAACATGATTAGTCGAATCTAATCGCAACGTACTTGCTCCAGCCCTGTCGTTTCGAACTACGCTTTCATTTAGTCTGCCTTCTCCTTCACGAGGAACAAGACCCTCCTGTAAATTTAATAACTCGTCAATGCTATGGGCAGTGCGCTTCTTCTTTGAATTGTCTAGGACGTGGTTTTAGGGATCATCTCTAGAGTCTAGATGTGATTGTGTACACTGTAGTTGACGCTCGACGCAAATGGAGTCTTTATGCTCGTCTTCTGACCGAGATGTCTTGGGTGTGTCTTGCAAAGATGATTAAACACGCTTCTGGGAAGGCTGTGGCAGAGACTAATGACGATGCCATGTCGTCCATGAACGGTATGAGTCGTTGAGGGTGTGCTGTACGCTTCGGTGTCCTTCAAAAAAGTGTTCCTTTCTAATGGTCCGTTATTCTGTGTCAGCAGATGCAGTTGTCCGACCTCGTGCGCTGTCTTGCCTTGAACCCAAGAAAGAATCCAAACTCCCACCGTCTAGTTTCAGTTCTCCATTGCTGGTACCTTGTGGTATTAAACCGCCCAAACAGTCTGAGTTGCTGAAGGGTTCAGCCATCAAGAAAGAGACGAAGCGTTGCTTGCGCAAGGCATTCCAGGCAGCAGCACAGCAAGCTTACGCAGAAGGTTCGCAGATGCCTTCTTTCGTCTGTTGATTAGGCTCTAGTTAGGGGCGCATACAATAGCCTCTCTGCTGTCAAACAATTGGAGAGAAAGTAGTCGATTTTTATATCTTTCTTGACATGCTGTTCTTGGAGGCTGCCGATGCCTTGCTTCGGTTTCCTGCCTCCCCTCGCGCACGCACCTCCCTTGATCATGCTCGCCTCCCCTCACCCACCTGGCTCCCTCCATGCTCGCCTCCTCTCACCCACTAGATGAGTCTGTCGTGTGGTGGCGTTTTAGGACTTTATGGACTACATCTTGCTGCTGTGTGCCTGAAGTAGAGTCTGTCGTGTGTGGTGACATTTTAGGATTTTATGGACTACGTCTTGCTGCTGTGTGCCTGATGATTCAGGAGAATGGAATTTTTTATTCTGAAATTTCTGCGAAAAACTACAGTTGTTTTGGTTTTGGCTTTGTTTGTTGTGATTGCATGAAATGTGTCTACGTTGTTGGCAAAAGCGTGTTTTCTTTGGCTAGTTTCTTTTGTTAAATTGTGAGTAGCATTTGTTGTAGATCTGTGATGCACAATTATAATTTATGAACTTAGTAATTGGAATGTTTTGTGATTCGGACAGTTTTTTGTATTCACTTGTGATTGGCATTTTATTTGTATATTGTCCATGGGCAATTACAATTTCTTAGGCCAGCTGAAGTTGAATAATATTGAAATTCATTGGTCTTTAAATGAAGCATTTTGTCACTTGGTGCAGCAATCAAGCAAAGCATCTTCCACTAAGAAAGATGCATGCAATGAGCTAGGGGAACCCCTTAATCCAAATGAGGAAACTTCAAACCCACCAAAGGATGTAGGAACAGACCATAGGGCTCTAGTCACCACAGATGGGAGGTTCGCAGTGGGTGGGAATGCTTTGCCTGTACTGCACATAACTAAAATCACAGACGCGATCATGCATAGGTTCGCTTTCGAGGGCAAGCTCCTCGTGAAGTATGGTACTTTCAAGACAAAGAATGCCAAGTATGACATGCGTCTACCTACAGACTTCACGGACCAGCACAACTGTGAGACCATACAAGGATGTTCTAGTCCCGAACTCTTTCTACAGGATCGAGGGAGCAACAGTCAGTAGCAAGGGCTCGGGCGGAGGAGGGAGCGCGTACTACTGTTTGTACGTGGATGCAACTACGCTCGTTGTTAAGGGGGAGGAGTTTGAGGGGACTATCAACTTTGGGAATGAGACAACCATAGCAGAGTTTGCACGTAGTGCATCTTGGACTCTGAGGATGAAACTTGGAACAATTTCCACTATCATGGGCACAATAAGTGTTGTGATCATAAAGGTCGATGGAGACGGTGCTGCGGTAGATCAGCTGATCATTGCTGATAGGCCACGTGATGAGACCGTTCCGCTGTAAGTTCCTTGCATTAGACATATATTGTTCAGTCAAACTGTTCTTCTGTTGTTAAATTCCATCAATCTCATCTCAGGTAGATTTTCTTCGTTGAAGCACTTCAATCGAATTGCGGAGCCCATCGCTGAATCCTTTGTGTCTACAATAGCTCGCTTTTGTAGGTGAACGCAAGAGCGTCCTCACACGCTTAGTACAGGAGTACAATGAGGATGGGATTGTGATGTCTTTGTTGGCTTTAGTAAACACAATGGCTAATGAAACCGCGAAGCGCATTGCAATGCACTACGTAGAGTCCTTTCCTTCACTTGTGCATTCATTGCAAGCTATTGTCTCAAAAGTCTACAAAATAAGAAAAACTCTGGCCATAGCAACTAATTATCCAATTGTTGAACCAGCCACGAACGCAAGAGCAATACACTCCCCTCGTTCTTGCTCTAGAGCACGCCCAATAGTGCAAGCTAATGCAAGATAGATGAAGAAGTTCTTGAGGAACGTGCAAGATACACCCTCTTTTCCATGCGACTCATGTTGTGTGCTAGGGTTCAAGGGGAAAATGTGCCGATCATCGACAACAGTAGCCAATTTCATGACAAAATGCGCAACATGACTCCACAAATAGACACACAATCCAGCTTGGTTTGCAAACTGTGCTACCGCCAGATTCGTAAAGGCGTCATTCCAACCTATGCTGCAGTGAACATGCCTCAGCCACAGAAGATGACGCACACAAGCGTGTTGACCACGCTAGAGGAGCGTCTTGTCGCAATCAGGATTCCATTCGCCCAAATACGCGAGCTGACATACGACGGGCAATTCGGCCTCCATGGTGCTATCGTGAACGTTTTCGTTGACATTGACAGAGCGCAACATGTTGGTAGACTTTCAAGACAAGACAATAAACATTGCTCCATCCGAGGGGTTCAATCCACTAAGCATTTTCAAGGACAAACATTGCGAGGAGCTTGCCTTTCCGATAATTTTCTATGGACAGCCTCGGCAATAAAAGGTGCCAGAAAGAGCTTCCTACCAAGACATCGCTCGGTACGAGCTGACAAATAAGGGTAGACGGTTTGCACTATCCATAGCAAACCTCTTCTTCAAGACAATGAAAGTTCTCGTTGCCCAAGTATTGTCCTCATCTTGGGTCCGCATGCAGCAAGGTTAACTGCAAGGCCGACGAATACAAGCAAAGGATGCAGCAAAGGATACAAACAAAGGCAGCCAGCACGATCATGGCCTCCTATGGATTAAGGATGCACCTGTGCTTGGTGCAGCTCCCATATATCAACTGACATCTCATTGACAAGCACATATCAACTGATATCTCATTGCTCACACACAAGAACAAAGACATTCAAAGGCACAAGCATAGAAAAACATGCCTCAAAAGGGGACAATCTTGTTGCTTTAATTTCCCTCATGCGATCAACAAGGATATTGCACCCATTGGACGATACAACAGACGTGAGCAAACACAAAAGAAACTACAAAACAATCAATATCTTGCTCGACGAAGCATCAACCCAAGACCTTGGCTTTGACAAGGTCTTGGGTTGATGCTTACATTATCAGAAGAAGATTACATCCTCCACCCTCTAGTGGCGAAGTGTGCCCCCTTCAAGGGTCTCGAGAAGGATCAACTCTAAGAGGGAATCTAGGCTCTCAACCACCAGTTTGATCCTAGGGACTCCATCATCTTGCTGGAACTAAGGCAGTCGACTTCGGCGGGGACTCGAGCACTGTGCCAAATGCGCGACCAATGGAAGGGAGGATGGCTCGATCCTTCTTGGGGAGCCCTGGGAAGCGAACCAATGAAGAGTACTACCGTGAGCTTCGAAAATTGAACACCAATCAACGATTGCTCCTAGACGATATAATGCTAAAAAAAAGAACAAGACCTGACGAGCAATTGTTCTTGTTCTTGTCTGGGAACGCTGGAACAGGTAAAACTTTCACCTTGCTACTGCTGGTTCAAGCATTGCAACGCCACTACACCCACACGCACTTCAACGACGTTGACCTGCCAAGAGTTTTGCTTTTGGCATACACTAGCAAAGCAGCCTACAACATAGGGGGCACAACTATACACGTTGCGCTGCATTTGCCTTTGCTCTCATCGACGTAGAAGAGACTTTCAACAGAAAAGCTAGAGATATTGTCGCAACTGTACAAGGATGTCAAGCTAATCGTGATGAGGTGTTGCTTATAGGCCAAAACATGTTCATTGTAGCTGACATGAGAATGCGTGAAATAAATCACAACCATTCCGAGCCATTTAGGGGAGTCGACGTGCTACTGTGTGGAGACTTTTGCCAAGCTAGCCCAACCAAAGACAACTGGATCTTCTCATGTAAGCCTTCAATGCTAGCTGCAAACCCTTCCTATTGGCAAGAAAACACCAACTATTATGAGCTCGACATGCCCATGCGTCAGCAGCACAACAATTTTCTCGATCAATTGAACCGTTTGTGCATAGGCACGCACACCTCTGCTGACCTTTCACTTATCAACACCATGTACTATCAGCACCCCCCAAACAAACAAGACACGCCACACCTTTTCTACACAAACGCGTGTAAAGATGCTCACAACTGCGATGTTTTCTTGGCCTTGCCAACGGAGCCGCATCGCATCGAGGCAAGGGACATTAGGCACAAAACATGCAGCAAAATAGCACGGATCCCCGCAGACCCCAAGTTGACAGGAGGATTGCACAAGGAGTTGCTCCTCAAACCTGGCATGATCGTCGAAATGTGGCTAGTAACCTTGACATTCCAGACGGCCTTGTGAACAGCATCGATGCAATTTTCAGGGCCGCAACAAATGAAATGGATCCTCCTGTCATTTGGATTGAATTCATAGACATAGCAATAGGAAGAAAGACATGATTGAAATACCACTTCCTCTTCAAAAAAGAAACTCCCAGGACATGGACTCCTATCTTGCAAATTTCGCGCGAAATTCAGATAGGGAAAGACCACCTAAATACTGTTTGCAGGTACCAATTCCCTATCCAAGCAGCTACTGCTTGGACAATACATCGTGCACAAGGACTCACCATGGAATGTCTTGCATTTGACCCATCGGATATAAAAACGCATAGCCCCTTCGCATCACACTTACCAGACATCTTGTTGATGCCCAGCATCATGGCCGCATCAATCTTATGCTTTTAAATAGACGCGCTTATAAACGCGTTTATAGATGCAAAAATAGACGCTTGTCGAACAGACAGACGCGTATATAGACGCACTGATAGATGCGCTTTTTTTTAAAAAAAAAATTTACAGAATGTTGTGTATGCTATATAGTTACAAGAATCCCATATCCACATTGTGTAATTCAATTCTTATAGCCAACCACATTTTTATTACAATTCCAAATAAAACATTACAACTCCAAAACGCAATAAAATTGAAAGCTCAAAAAGTGCTTGTATATACATATAGCACGAAGCTAAGCCACGTCATGTGGCTTCAAGTACAAAAAATAAGGAAGCTAAGCCACATCATGTGGCTTCAAGTACAAAAAATAAGAGGAGTGTATATACAAGAGGCACGAAGCCAAGCCAGTGGCTTTAAGTACAAAAAAGAGTAGCTAGCACTACTTCTACAACTAATCTATGTTCTCCAGGTCCTCGCTCCCTTCCACGCTTCCTTCTGCGCTCCCTTCTGCGCCTCCTTCCTCGTCTTCCTCGTCGTCTTGTGCACGGGCCTGTAAACAAGGGACAACATATATCAATGTATGAAAAATCAAATCTTTACTTATAATTTTGGCATTATTTAATTACTTTCAAATACCTCGGGGGCCGCTCCAGTAGCCCGGGTATACTGCTCCTCAGTAATCAACCCGTCATCATAGAAGTGCCTCCATGTATCTCCTCTGCGATGGTGGCGGTGGTAGGCTGTCTCCACAGGAGTAGGGTATCTGCCCACGATCTCAAGCTGCAAGACGACACACTTTGCGGAGGGATTAGTACAAAGAAACAACCTCCTAATAAACTACATAAGCAATATAATTTGAGATCGATACTTACAAATTGGGCCTCCCATGATTCAACACCCCCTGCTTCAAAATGCGCGCTTCCATATTCCTCCATCTGGATCCTTCGTGCCTCCACGTGCTGCAGACTGGGGTCCTCCCTCGCTGACTTCATTGCTGTCTTCCACTCACGCTTGTGAGTGGTGTGGGGCGGGCCCCTTGGTGGTTGACCTCCCTCAAGCCTGGCAAGCTCCGCTAGTGCCTGCCTCTTAAGCGAAGATCTTTTATTGCCAAGTATCGTAACAATCTTTGACTTGGCCCATTTATCTGTGAACTGGCAATTGGGGGGGTTAGGATACCTAGAGCGAACAGCAGCGAGGGTCTCATCAGCCAACCTCTTTGGCTGGTCTTTGAAGTGGATAAAGAAATCTCTGTAATTGTTAGCAATTATAGAGCGCATGAAGGCCATGATGTCCTTCCCCCGCGCATCCATCAAGATGCCTCCTGTCTGAATGATGTCATAGAATATCGTACCATCACCCTGAGGCACGTCTAAATCATCTGAATCATCATCGTCCCCACCACCACCCCTCCCAAAGCACTGTGCCATGCATCCCCCACCACCGCTCTCCCTACTACTACGCCTGCTACCGTGTCGTGTCGAGCTCGTACGCTGGCCACTCGTGGTTGGAGACTGCACGGGACTACATTGACCACTCGTAGCTGGAGAACCGAGTCTCGACGGCACAGGAGTACGTCGACGGCTCTGTGAGACAGAAGGACCTCCTGATGGCATGGGGGAAGGGACATAAGACGGATGGCAGAAGGGGCATAAGACGGCATGGGGAAAGGGACATAAGACGGCATGGGGGAAGGGTCATAAGAAGGGGCATAAGACGGCTGTGCTGACTCTGCTGAGGTGATCTCAGGCGGTGTGGGGTGGTTTGGAGTCTGTAGTGCCGACTCCTGGGGAGTGTTTAAAGTACTCGTCATATACCCGTATAACTCCGCAGGACTAGGAGGGTGCCCTAAAAGGTTATATAAGTCCTTTCGAATAGAATCTCGGGGATCAGGTGAGCTGGAAGTGCTTCCTGGCCACATGTTGAGCTGGAAAAAAGAAAAAAAATCTATTACTGATGAGCTGAGAAGAAAGGGGAAGGGAAGAGAGGCTTACTATCGGAGCGCATCTATAGATGCGTATGATTAGCGCGTCTATTTTTGCGTCTAACAGCGCGTCTATAGACGCGTCTGTCTGTGTCTGCAAACAGGCTAGACGCACGTTTAGACGCGCCTGTAGACGCGCTCTGAGACGCGCTCTGAGACGTGCCTATAGACGCGCTTCGACAGAAGGAATTTCTAAAAAGTAGAAAAGGACATTCGACAGACGGAATTTCTAAAAAGTAGAAAAGGACATTGCGCCCGACACACAAACGTGACACTGATACCCAGATCATGCGTTTCTTGGATACGAGAAAGTACAAATCTAAAGAGAGCAAACTTCCAAACAAGATCAACTGCAAAAGGACTTACCTTGGATAGAGGTATGGAAGGTTCTTCTTCTTTTTCAAAGTTGCTTCTCCTCCTTGTTCGTCCTCCTCTCCTTTAAGCTTGGAAGTAAGTGTGGGTGTCTTTCTCTTAAGTGTAAGCTTGGAAGTAAGTATGGGAGCCTTCCTCTTAAGCGTCGAAACTGTGGATATGCTAATAAGGAAGGAAGCAAGCCGCGCGAAGTATAAGTAATGTGAAGAAAAGCAAAGCGAGCGCGCTAAAAGCAGGTTTAAAAGCCACGTCTATAATCGCGTCTAATAGCGCGTCTATAGGCGCGTCTAAATACAGAGAGTAGACGCGCTTTTAGATGCGACTGTAGACGCGCTTTTACATGCGATTGTAGACGCGCCGTTAGACGTGCCACAGAGTTTAAAATTAAACATTTGAAGAAGAGCAAATTTGGTGGGTTGTTTGTTTGTAGGATGTCTTCATCTTCAACAAGTAGCTCCAGTGAGGATGAATCCCTCCGTATCCACCATCGCGAAATGTGGTCGGAGCAAAAAATCAAATGTCTGTGTGATCGATGTCAAGGAAACATGTATCGTGCACGCAGGATTACACTCAATCATATCTCAAAGTATGGAGAATGGGATGTGACCGTAAACAGGGTAAGGGTTTGTAAGTTAAGGTTGATTGAGATACCTATGGGTGTTCATATGTTTGAGTTATGATCCCATTTTAATTTGATACAGGATGCAGTGCCACACCCGCATATGTTGCCCTATGCTCGCCGTGAGGAGGCGAAGCGTCGACGATATGAGGTGGGATCTTCAGGAGGGACCGTTACGGATGCATGGAGTGATGGTGATAGTAGCCCTCCGCCATTACCTCATGAAGCCGTGGAGGAGGAGGTGTTTGATGATATGGTGCGGGATTTATATGTCCATCAAGGGAGGGATGATAGCATGGAGCAGGATGATCTTTTTATTGCAGCATCGACTCCACTGTTTGAGGGGTGCACATTCTCTGTTCTACGTGCCTCCCTTGAGTTACTAAACTTGCAAACCATCTATGGATGGAGCAATGCAAGTTTGAATGCATTACTCAAGTAAGCTTTAAAGTCTATTTTGCAAACATGGTGAATTATGCTAGTGGGTGAATTACTCGAATGCTTTTCCTCATTTATGGTCTTCATGTGCAGGCTATTGTGTAAAATGCTTCCAAGGGAGAATAAACTACCGACCTCAAGAGATATGGCAAGGCAACATGTGACCTCTCTTGGAGGATTAGATTACAAGCGCATCCATGCATGTGTCAACGATTGCGTTTTGTTTCGTGGACTACATAAGGATGCAAGAGAGTGTCCTACTTGTGGAGAGGCAAGATATAGAGCAGATCTCAAAACCTTGGACGTGCCTCGTAAGGTTCTGCGACATTTTCCCATAATCCCTCGCATCCAACATATGTTCAAGTGCAAATCTATTGCAGAGCTCATGTCATGGCATTCCTCCCATCGATCAATCGATGGCAAGTGGAGAACTCCCGCGGACTCTCCTACGTGGAAGCATATTGAAGACACATGGCCAAGCTTCAAGGAAGAACCTAGGAGCTTGAGACTTGGATTGGGTATGGACGGTGTGAACCCATTTGGTCTCAAAAGCACATCTTACAGTGTATGGCCAGTGATATTGGTGAATTACAATCTTCCACCCTCTATGGCTATTAAGAAAGGACATGTTATGCTGTCCCTTCTAATTCCAGGGAAACATAAAGTCAAAAACCCTGATGTTTATTTGGAGCCTTTGATTGACGAGCTAGAGATACTTTGGAGAGGTATCGAGGTGCATGATGTGAGCAGGCCTCCCTCATCACGAGACTTCAACTGCAAAGCAGTCTTGATGTGGATGATGCATGACTTCCCAGGCTATGGCGAGTGTTCAGGTAATTATTGCACTTCTAATTATGAATAGGCAAAGGATGTGGCACCCTAAACCCACCTTCAACTCTTAATTGCATCTATTGTTCAGGTCTCACTACATCGGGTTACCATGCATGTCCTGTTTGTGGTCCTTCGCTAGTTGCCTCACGGGCAGACGCATTGAATAAGGTCATCTATGAGAATCACCATCGATTTCTCCCACCTGATCATCCTAGATATGTTGCCCCTTGGAATGAAGTCCTCCCACAATCACTCACCGTGGGAGATTGGATGAGAATTTGGGACGGTTCCACGACGACTCCACCACTTGGCATGAGCCCGGTAAGGGTTTGTAACTATTGGCTGGAAGTAAAGATTGGCTATATTGGCTGGAAGTAAAGATTGCCCGCTAACACTTTATTTTGTTTAGATACTCCATCTTTTATCATTTACCATATTGGTCCCACCTCAAGATCAATCACCTGCTTGATCCCATGCATATCTTCAAGAATGTGGCATCTACCATTTGGGAGCATTTGAATGGGACACGAGATTCCGCAAGCATAAGGGAGGATCTACGTACCACAGGAAGGATGCATGAAGCTTGGCCTCAAGAGAGACCAAATGGGCATGTTTTTTTACCTCGTGCACCGTGGATGTTATCAAAGCTAGAGATGGCGATGGTGATGGTGAAGCGTGCTATTACTACAACTCCCACTGGGGATGCATGAGGTGTTTGAAGGGAGCCTTTACAAAGAGCAAGAAAAGAGGTGTAGAGCAATTATATGGCTTGAAATCTCATGATTGGCACAAGATGCTCCAAGTAAGTATTTTATGTGCATAATATCTTTTTCCTTTCAAATTTGTGAGTGAATAGTTATAAGCAACTAATCAACCACCTCCTCGTGGGTTTAGTTCATACTACCTACTAGCATTTCACGTAGTGCATCGAAGGACGTGAAAGATTGTATTTACAAGATGGGCGAGCTTGTGAGGTACTTTACATGATACAAAATATGATGCGTATCAATGCTCCATGCAAGTTTGAATGCATATTGCTAATATGCTGTACTTTTTCATTTCTAGGTATGTGAGCTCAAAGGAAATAGATCCCACCACGCTTGAGAATGCTCAAGTTATGTCAGTGGAGGTGGTTTGTTTAGTGGAGGAGACATTTCCACGTTCTATTCTCACAAGCCAACTACATCTTATAGTGCATTTGGTGGATGAGATTGCTATATGTGGTACTATACATGCACGATGGTTGTTCTTCCTCGAGCGCTTCATGAAGACCTTGAAGGGCTTCGTGAGACAAAATGCAAGACCCGAAGGTAGCATGGCCGAGGGTTGGTTGGTACAAGAGTCACTTGTATATATTTCTGAGTTTCATGTTGATGTGGATAGCTCTCTCCCACGACTATGGAGAGATGATGAAGACCTAAGGATGACCTCTATTGTGCCTCAAGGAAAAGGACGCAACAAAGTAATAGACACGGAGTTGCATAATAGTATCAAACTCTTTTGCGTGCTTAATAGTGATGTGATGAAAAGATGGGTGACAAGATACGAGGATGCAAAGACAAGAAGACAAGAAGAAAGGGCCCTCTTTGGTACACACCACGGATCTCGTGTGCCATACCCTCAGTATCTAAGAGCACTTCCAAAGGATAATCATGTGGATTGGCTACTTGATGAAATGGAGAAAGCAGAGAAAGACGAGGGGATGCATATCACAATGGAAGAATGGGAGTATGCTAGGGGATGCATGAGCAAGGTCAGTATATAGAATCTTATGCATAAGTTAGGAGCTTTCAATAATTTAGATTGCTTATTTAATTGATTTTTTCTTGGTGTAGTGCACTATGTTCAATGCTATATGGTGTGAGGGCAAGCATTTTCGAACACAACGGATTGATGATAAGAGAAACACACAAGACTGTGGCGTCAAATGTTGCTAGCTTTGAGGGAGCCAATGGAGCCATGGATGATTATTGTGGCATAATCCAAGATATTATTATGCTTGACTTTCGACGCTTCTTTGTGTATGTTTTGGATGTAAAGTGGTTTAAGGACGTGGTGGAAAGAGGCCTAATGCAACAATCAAACGCCATGCAAGTGGCTTTGTAACTATTGACTCCATAAAGTTTTGGCAAAGTAGGAAGGACACACTAGTACTACCGCAACAATGTGAACAGGTACTGTGCACACATATAAAAATACTCGCTTTTAAATATTTGATGCAAGAAAAATAACATGATTGTATGTGTGTTTGAATTAGGTTGTCTATCAACCAATGGTGGATAATAATAGATGGTGGCATGTCATACCTATTATGCCACGTTCCAAAGTGATGTATAGTACATTTACTAATATGGAGCGTATGGAGGATGATCATGGCCATGGACGTGATGATGACCGTGATACGAGAGAGGAGGATGATCATGAGATAGGAGATACAGATATTGAGGCCATTACCCATGAGGACGAGCCTACCATTCAAGATGCTGATTTCGATGAGCACATGAGTGGCACAAGTAGTAGTGGGTTGAATGTATTTGTAGATCTAAACACTTGTTTGGATTTTGAAGTAGATAGTTTGGCAAGGGTTGATCTCATTGAAGATGAGATTGAACCGTAGCCCCATAATCGATATTGGCAAAACTATTTTACATATTGTCTCATTCTCCTCATCTCACTTAATTCTTGTATATGTGGGCTTGCAAAAAATTATGTGCTTTGGTAATCATGGGCAATGTTTGGAAAGCAATGATGTACACCAAAATCTCACTTTCTGTATTCTCTGGTTTGCGTCTATCTACGCGTCTAAATGCGTGTCTGATTCTCAGTGTAAACACGCAAATAAACGCGCTAATACACACGCAAATAGACGCACTGATAAACGCGATGTTAGACGGGCCCGTATTTTCTCAGTTTAGATGCGCAAGTAGACGTGTTAATACATGCGCAAATAGACGAGTTGTTAGACGCGCTTTTAGACGCACCCGTAATTCCTCTACCAAAGCAACGCCTATAGACGCGCCCACTATTTTGCGCGTCTACCAAGCGCGTCTATAGTTGCTTTGTGTTGTTGTGATGTCTCCAAAGCACCAGCAACACGTACAACGGGCCTCATTGTGGTGCTAAATTTCTTGCTGAAACAAATCCAACCAGACACAAGAACGTATGTCACAGGCAACTTCAACATTTGCTACTACAAGAGAAGCCATGCACTACAAGCTCTACACCATTTCATGGCTTCGAACGACATGCACCAAGTAATCAGGGAACCTACAATAGTGCATGGCTCGACACTAGACCACATCTGGGTGAGCAGCATCCTAATTGGAAATACACATGGAAGCAACTTCGTGTATTAGTCTGACCACTCGGTCGTGTACACCATCATTGATACAAAGGCCTCCGTTCAATAATATTTCAAAAAGGAGCTCCTAGGCATGCCTCTTGAACGTAATTCACCTTGTTTTTCCTCTGTTACCTCAAGGAGGTATTGTTGTGTAAAGCAGAGAGTGGTCTGACCCAGTAAACGTAGTTCGTGCCATGAGCCTTGTGAAATGTATCCTAATTGTTCCATGTCTGGTCGATTGCTGATCCATATATTGTTGTTGACGTTGTAATTAGTTGCTCCATGCCATAGCTCTGCATCACATGTTGGAAATTCTCCTTGTTTTTTGATTCAACGTTGTAGTCAATGTTGAAGTCTCCTATAATGTACTTTTTTACTGCGCAGAGGGTGTCATGTCCATAATTTTCTTGATCGTTGTTGTCATGGCTTGTGTCCTTGTTTTTGGTGCCTTATATATTACGTTTGTAACAATTACGTGCTGGCCCTCTTTCGTTTGGAAATGTGTCAGTATTGCTTCGAAACCGTCATCACATAAAAGCCTTGGTGTTGTAGTAGTTTGTGTTGGTCTTTGTAGTACGTGGTAATCCCCTGCCCTCTACTCATGCTGATGTTGTGAAATCCAGGCAGCTCTATTTGTTTTCCTTGGTTGTTGTGCGTCTCTTGCAAGCACAATATGGTGGCACCAAGGATGCTTCTTGATGACAATAAATCTTAGTACGTTGACGTCCATATCCGTTTGTTCACCTGTTCGTATTCTATTAAGGATCTGTAAGAAGCGCCTATTTGATTGGTGCATTGGTTCCATCAATTTGAAGTATTTTATTTGTGATTTCCGCAAAGATCCAAGCATTGAAGTTGTGGTGGATTGCGTAGTAGAAATCCAAGAGTCCTTAACTAGGCTTACTTTAGCAAAGGTCACTGTACAATATAACATCGGCTCCGCCGAACGGTTGCTGGTGGTTTTGTTTGATTTCTCGCATCCGCATGTCTGTAGCAGTGAAAGTGTTGATGCCAATGAATGATATTTCATCGATTAGAATCAGTTGTACGTCTTGGTATTGTTCGGTAGGATTTGTTGTTTTTTGCTGAAAGCCCAATGTATGAGCTCGTTAGCAAAGGCAAATGCAATGCGGCATGCAATGTCCTTCCCCCAATAGTTCTTGCTAACTTTCCCATGTATGCAAGTAGCAATATGCTTGGGAGATTGATATTTGTTGTACTGTTGTGTGTGTAGCAACGTCGAAGTGCCTCTCCTATTAGCGTTGCAACGAATGTTTTCCCTGCCCCTACGTTCTCGATCAAAAACAAAAAAACCTGCTCGAAAGGGTTCGTCCTTTTCGTGAACATTACATTGTCAAAAATGAGTCATTGTTGTGAGTTTAGGTCTCTAAAATTAGAATAGTAGTCATCAGATAGGTGCGCTTGTTTAGTTTGCCAAATATCTAGTTTTTTATATGCATGCGTGTCCTGATTTGTTTCTTTTGCAAGGTCGTACATTTCTTTGGATGTTGCTGTCGGGGTGTCGCTTGTGGTAGCACTGGACATTTTGTTGGTTGCATGTTGTTTAGCGGTATGAAATATTCTTAGTGAATATTGCCTTTTGCTCATCAATTGGTATTTGGTAATGTTTATACATGTCTCTCCAACTATCAAATTGCTCAGTGAGAACATGCTCTTTAGAATTGAATGGCAAGTATAACAAACAAAGCTCTTTGTAGTGATCGTCTAGGTCTTTTTGCTTGTTGTAGTTATTGAAACGTATTACTCTCTCACATTTTCTTTTTTTTGTTTGTCCTGACCTAATTGTGTATTTGGATGCGTACGATGCCAAACAATGATTTTGCAAGTGTTGTTCTCGTGAGGCATACTTTGTTATGATGTCATCAAAAAATATTTTAGTGCTTTTTGGGTGGAGGGCCTCTAGCTGTGCTCGACGTTTTAGTAAGAACGTTCTTTGCTCTGGTGTGCTTGTGTTGATGTAGACAAACTCTCTTGATGCGCTTGTGAGGGGTAGTGACAGGCAAAGGTACACAACTTGTTGCGCGTTGATGTGCTACGTGTTGAGTATTGCGTTGCCTACTTTCCTGACACGTTCAACGTTCTCTTGGAAGCTTTGCATGATGGCATCCTAAACGGTGTCATTGGTCTCTTTATCAAATTTAGTTATGTATGATGTGCAGTACGAGGCCACCCTGTGGGGATTCAAAATGAATTGGAGGTCTGTATTGGCTCCCCACAAATCTATAAGCACAACATTGAAGTTATTTGTGTTGATGTCTTTTCATAAAAATCCTCGGTTGCGATATGCTTGAACATAGAGCGAGCTCATATTCATCCTCAGTCAAGCACACGATGCCCAAAAATCTTCAAATGTGCATGCTGCCAGCTCTTCTTGTCCGATCGCTTTATTAATTGCTTTGTAGTTTTCATGGTGGATCGTCATGTCGGCCTCGTTTGATATCGGTGATAATATTTTTGTTTTTCTCATAGGTGGCTTAGGGAATCCAAAGTGACATTGGTTGTTCTTTTTTTGGCATGTCTTCCTATGTTGGTGGGTTTGCAAATCCTAGTTGCTGGCCTTGATTCTTGAACTATCAGTTTTGATGTAGTTGTCTATGAATTTTATGATGCTCTCATTGTCGGAATAATTGATTCTTGGTGCGTCTTTTATCCAGATCAAGCCATGGTCGCGTGCTGGCTACCTTTGTTCTAGAATTCAGTGGCGAAGAAAAAGTCTTCCACCTTACCCAAGACACTGTCATCCTGCCGCAACATTGTCTTCAAGGCTTTGAATCTGTGCACATAATATTGCGCTGTTGTCATAGGGTCCGACCTGAGAGGCTCCTGTTGCTCTTTTTGGGCAAGCACTGTCTCGGGGGGGTCACTCATCATATGTAACCCTATCACGTGAGTTCAACAGAAGGATATTTTTTATTTCTAAAATTTACAGAAATAAATATACATAAGGGACTATTTAAAATAGTTTTGGAAAAATTTTACAGATTTGTATAGAAAAGGGGTACATTTTATTAATGAAAATTTTTACGAATAAGGGATTTTAAATATAGGCCTTGAACGCACGTGATATAGAGGGTTTATACATAGTGACCCCCTTGAGAGCACTGTGTTTTGGTTGTCTTCAGTTCCTCTTAATTTGCAAAGGGCGGTGATCAATGGGTCCCACCTTCTCTCTACTATAGACAATGTGATGAAGAATGTTGGTGGCCCCAGTTGCCACAGCATTGCAAGCACATTGCACTTTAGACGCTGTTTGTAATCTGCTAATGTCCGAAGGTAGACAAAATCTCAAAATCCTATTTTTGATTGCAAAATTTGTTTGATGTTGGTGTTCGAAGTCACAGTCTTTGCTGTGAGAGTTGTCCCTTGTACCTGGCCTTTTCTCATGCGCATAGAGGTCGAAGACAGTACCTGTTGCACCAATATTTTCATCATTTTGAAGAATAGATTCTCTATGGACAATGCGAACCGCCGGTCATCATTTTGTAATTCCCATTTCGCTATTTCTTGGTAGCTGGTTCGAGTTGCAAGCTTGTATGCGCGGCTATGACTGAAAAACAAAGTTGGAAATGCCAATTCCTCGCAATGTTAGTCTTTGAAGAGCCCGTGGTGAGAAACCTTCAGAGGGTGCTACGGTTATCGGATTCTTTTCAAAGTCAACAACTTGTTGGCTTGTATAGAGGCCATGGACCAATGTGTCTATGTTAAGAGCATCTGTTCTGTCATTTTGTTCTGATGGTGTGTTTGGATGTTGCGTGTCATGTTCGTCTCCAAGAATCCCATGAATGTGTTGGATCCATGTGTGGTTTATTGTGATGTTGTTCTTGATATACAAAGGTGTTTCTAGCATTTCCATAAGGGCACACATTGTTAATGTTGGTCGGACCAAACCACTTATGTAGTTGTGATTGTATTGCATATGTCTTTTTATAGCTACCATGATAGTAGCACTGTCATTAATGAATCTTGGCAGTACACATTGTGCCCAGCCTAGGTCTGCAAAAACGTTAACAACACTACCGTGGAGGCCAAGTTGTCCCTCGTAAGTCAATTTCCTGATTTGCGGGAATGGAATTCTAATAGAGATTAGGCGCTCTTCGATCTTGTTGAGGGCAGATGTGTGCTCTTGTGGTGTGGACATCCGCATGTTTGTTTTTTTTGAGAACCTCGGTTTTTTGTTTGCATGGAGATGGGAATAGCAAAGTGAACAAACCCAGGTGGTAGCCATCATTATGTCTTCGTCCACATCGACATTTGCGGGGCATGGTTGTTCGTCAAACTTACTTTTTTTCAACTTTGATTTGAATGTTAGGCAACCCCATGGCATGCAAGTGTACGTTGGTGTGTCGGACATTTTGTTTTGATATGTTTTTAGTGGTTTAGCTATGCGATGTTTTCGCTTCAGATATCTGGCCGCAAAGTGCCTTGCATCGGTGCATGCTACGTCTGGGGCATTGCTTCCCTCAAGAGTACGCTCAGGTCCTTGACTCGTGGCCTGGCCGGTAGCTTCTGCAATTGCCTGGCGATAAATCAATGTTTTGATTTTGTAAATCTTATTGCAAATTGCTAACATACTGTGCTTGATGTTTTCTCGTGTGCTTTTGTAAATCTTTGCCACTGTGGTTGCTGCTAAGTTTGGGTTCTGTGATAAGATTGTCACCAAAGTTGCCTCATCTTCGGGCGCCCAAATGTTGTATGCACTTTTCTTTTTCTTGGTGAGGAGGGGCCATATTGTTGCAGGGTTTTTTGTTCGATCCATCAAAATGATCTTCTTGTGATCTTGCAATGGGGTCATGTCATCTCCCCATGTTTGGATTAAACAATGGCCGTCATACACAAGGACAGAGAAAGTCACGCCAGAGATGGCAATCAGTTTTTTAAGGCATCGGTACAACAGCTATTCGGTTGGTGTAACATTTTCATGCTCTGAATGCAAAACAGAGTCTGCTAGAATCCCTCTATCCATCGTTTGGCCTTCTTTGAGTTGCGAACGCATCGCAGTTTGAGGGGTTGTCGCCATTCGCTTGCATTACATCATTGAGCATCTGGTAGCTATATGCAGGACAAAGGACAGTCAAGGCCAGAATCATGTCGGCGTTATTTGGATTTGTCTTATTAAATGTTTCATTCCATGATGCATTGTAAGGGTTCAAATTGATTGATTGACTCATAGTATAAGGGTCCAAATTAATTGATTGACTCATTTTGGAACGTAAGGGGAAACTTGAAGAAGAGCAACTAGGAGTTTGACAAAATCCAGGCACATGTTCTCTCACCCATGTAGGCAATGGTTATTTGTTGCGAAGCGAAAAAAGATGTATAGCAAGTGCTTGAAACTGAGAAATTATAATATGAGAGAGCGCACTTGCAAGTATTTGTTGGAACAAGCAAGACGTTTCTCACTATCAACAATGATACGTGATTCAACTTAAAGAAGTGCGAGTAGGAGTTTGATAAATCCAGGCACATGATCTCTCCTTTGCGTAGGCATTGCTTGTTTGTTGCGAAAAAGCTGCAAATGAGAAATTGTAATCTAAAGAGAGCGCAATTACAAGTATTTGTTGCAACAGGTGAGACGTTTCTCGGTGTCATCGATGGAACATGATTCTACCTAGAGAAGAGCGAGTAGGAGTTTGACAAGATCCGGGCACATGATCTCTCATCCACGTAGGCAATGTTTGTTTGTTGCAAAGAAGCCAAAAAAGATGAATAAGAAGTGCTTAGGAGATATGATGTTGTCATTGAGCATTCACATAGGAAGATTGCATTCGCGAAACTATTCACAATGGTTTTTCTATTATGAAAATGACTCCCTGTGCATTACCCAGACATGGGCGACGATGCGCATCCTAGAAGTAGGGAAAAGAGCAGGAGGTTGGCATATGAACAACAAAGTGAAACCAAAAGAAAGATTGCATCCACGGAATTATTTACAATGGGTTTTCTATTGTGAAAATGACTCTCTGTACATTACCCAAACATGGGCGAGGCTGTGCTTGCTAGAACCAGGGAAAAGAGCAGGAGGTTGACCTATGAACAACAAAGTGAAACCGAAAGCAAATGCAAGACAAGTATTTACAACCAGTATTCAAATGAGGATAGCATCGGTCCTACACACTCTCAATGAAGTTAGTAACAAACCCTGAACTATTCACTGTGAATTCTCCTGTTGGGCAACAACACTGCGTGAATGAAATTCGAGGAAAGGGCAGTGAAGGCACAGGACGTCATCCACATGTGCGCTTGCAACTGCACGTCAACATGACTAGCATCTCTGAGAACAACACACCCTTTAAGACAAGGGATCTGCGAAATGGTCTGAACACTGTTGCATGAGTAGTAATGTGGGCGCAATGGATCTCTACTAACGCGAGTCCCTTCGCACAAGTCACAGTGATACTCAATAAGGGGGTTGTTGAGGCTAACAAAGTGCAAGACACCCACAACTTGATGCATTCATTTTCTCCAGAGTCAGATTTATTTTTTTGCGAGCCAGGGAAAATATGGCACAAAGGAAAGCTTTTCGGCAAAGAAGGGGAAAGGATCAAATTATTGGTAAAGGAGACAGTAGCTATATTAATTACAAAAAAATGTTTGGGTTGATTATGCTCACTATGGCACGGTCCTCTGGGTTTGGGCCGTCGGCAATAGTGATCTAGCCGATAGGTGGCCCATGCAGGTACACTTTGACAATCACGAAGGAAATGGTATCGATTATTGAAGTGAAAGGGCCCCTCAGGTTCTCCATTTGATTCGCCACCCAAGGTGCATAACGGTGTATGACATTATCCCAGGACAAATGAAATAGTGCCCTCAAATGGTTCACCTTTGATTACTATCGTTGTGGCATCCACATGCAAAGAGAATGATGAGGTTCCACCTTCACCGGGTGCTCGTTTCTTTATTGTTGGTCCCTCTATCTGAAAGAACTCATCAACTTCGAAGACTTCTTTGAAGTCTATGACATAGGTAGGTGGGACATGCAAAGTGATAGTTTCTGAGCATTCACGGTCAGTGAAGTCAACCCGCATGTACACAGGGTAGGGCACATCCTTCGCTTTGAATGTCTCGTATTTTGCTAGTGCTCTTCCTTCAAATGCAAAGCGGTAAGGCACGAACTCAGAGAGCATGCTTATTGGGAGTATGGGGAGTGCATTGGCATTTGCTAGTGTTTATGTGCACCTTATGTGCACCTAAGCTTTCTTCATTCGGCCTACTTCCGTTATTCATCCTAGTCCCAATAGGTGCTTCATGTGGTGCCCCAAGACTCAGTTCAAGATCTGTTTTTAGAAGATGAGCTCCGATATTTGAGCTTGCTGGAAAACAAATAGTCCAAAGGTTATGAGGGAGGGTACATTGAAAGAAGAAGACAAAGTTTGTACCACCTAAGGTGGAGTTAAGGCATGTTGTGATTTGATGCTTGAGATTTACTTAGAGAAAATGTTAAGAAAGCTTATGTCTGAACTTCTATAGACATATGAAGCGTTCTTTATGTTTCCCTAAGGTGGAGTCAAGGCATGTTGTGTTTTGATGCTTGAGATTTACTTAGACAAAATGTGAAAAAACTTATATCTAAACTTCGTGTATATAAAAGATTTGATCTCATAAGCCATGAGAAGGAGTAAGTTTAATCTATTTCAAAAGATCATATTCCACTGAAATGTGCCATTGATTTGGATGAACAGTGCAACAGACTTTGGCAAAAAACAATTCCTTTTTGTAATTGAATGTTGCGTGAACAAGCAAGAGTAAGTTTAATCTACTTCAAAAGTTCATATTCCAGTGAAATGCGCCATTGATTTTGGACCTATAGTGCAACAGACTTTGGGAAAAAACAATTTCTTTTTGTAGCTGAATGTTGCATGAATAAGCAGTGTTTATGAAACGAAACATATAAATCAGTTTATTCTATGAATGTCTGTTTCGGAATGGAAAAGGAAAACCAACTCGCTTGCATACATAGTGTTTGGGAAATAGACATATGAATTCATCCTACATTCTTCTTTGTTTTGTTTCAAAATTGAAGATTTCCTAATGCAAAAGTACAAATGTGTTGTGAAGCAAAAAGGCTTTGTCATATATACTTTCCCATGGCGCAGCATATTGAATATTCGAAAGAATACATAAAAGTTGTCAACTAATGTACGCAGGAATGTTTTTGGGAATGAGGTAAAGCACTTTATTAAAAATATTTAAGAAAGTAGAGTTGAGTAAAGCAATTGCTCCAAGTGATTATTGAAAAAACAAAACAATGGGAAATACTCTAGGCATCCAAGACCTTCGAGCCATTGTGTTCTTCAGGAATGAGTGGTCCCACATCGATAATTATAACACACTATCATTTTACTTCGCACCCTTTATCTCGGGTAATTTGGCAAACTGGAGCACAAAAAACAACGATAATGAAAATTCGAAGGGAAAAGCAACCACTGTGCGCATAAAAAAAGAGATGAGCCTCACCCTCGGCTCAAAGCTTGCATGGCGGCGACATGGAAGGCGATTTTTAGTGTTGGATTTGGGTTCTTGTGTATGCCGCCTTGCTTCCTAGGAGCTAGATTCAGTGGCATGCTTGAAATACATGATGGTTTCGGAATTGATGTCTTTATCAAACAACTGCCTGAAGCAGATATCATGCCTTGTTCCACAAGAGCACAGACAACGTCGTCTCTCATTGGTGCACGCAATCCTAGATAGGAAAATAGATTGTAGAGAGAGCGTACTACACAGCATGACGTAAGAAATTAACAAGAAAGGACAAGAAAATGTCGCTACCTCCCATCAATTGAAAGTCTCAATTACAGCAAGCGGGTTATTTGATATTTTGGGAGGCATCAAATGATCTACAATCGTTGCATTTCATTGGTGACAAAGCCAAGCACAAATAAGGCGTGAACCCAAATAAAAGAGGGCGTGAGGATTGATTAAAATAGGCATGAACCAGCATCTCCACGTGACTTTCCATCCTCTGGATATTGTTGCGTTGCAAGAAGCGGCTTCTTCTGTTGGGAAACGTGCAAGCAGTGCATCCTCTACAATAAGGACGAACATTTCTGCACACCATTTTTATTTCTGTAGCAAAAAAGTAATAGAAACTGTTTAGCGAAAACAGAACTACGTAATGAACTTAGACTTAGAAAGTGAAAGCGATTGCAGAGGCACGGGCAATTTCCTTGGAGCGTTACCATCACGGAGCAAAGGTAAACGATCCTTGATTGGCTTTTTGGATTTCGCCATGTCCATCAAGCCTGTTAAGATCACAATCGTATCAAAAGGGAAATGAAAATCGAATATATACTTTGAAAGGAATCACGAAAACCACAGCAATCCAAACCTCGTTCAAAGTCTCCACTGCTCGTATCCATGGATTCGCTTGATCTTTGGGATTCATTTTGGGACGGAGACTTCTCTGCACCTGAGATGATCGACATATTGCACATCAAGATGAGATATCGGGACATAGGATACAGCGCAAGAGAGCGAGCACGAACAGAGACAGGGACAGATAGCGATACAGCAAGGAAAAACGGCGGTTGTGAAGCGCCTTTTATAAGCCACTACTAGGCTCTCTGTATTTGAAAAGAAAGAGCTCTTCCCATGCCTGTGTGGATCGTAGGTCTGCCCATGCATATCTTCATCCTTCTAGTAACGCTGTCGCATCCTTTCCAAAAGCATCGAACCTTAAAGAAAGGCTTGGTCCGCGTACACAAAAGTTTTTTGGTTTGGAATCATCCGCGAAACGTAACGTTGGCATCTATGACGGGGCGATCTGCTGTTATTCTTCTGTCCATGATTCCAAGCAGTTTTCAAGCAAAAAGGGATGTGTATACGAGAATTCCGTGGCTCCTATTCACTCAGAAGAGTGATGTGTATAGTTAATGAAGGATGCTGAAAGGAATTGAGAGACTCACCGAAGTACGAGGTAGCAAAGTCTAAAGACGGCGTGACGACTGAAAAGCCAACGAAGGGCAAGAAAGATTTTAGAAAGTTGGACTGAAGTTGGAAAGAGATCCGCTGAACAGAGAGCTAAAAGACCTTCCAGAGGTAGGAAGGATAGAGTTTGTATTCACTGTATTTGTAACTATATGCAGTCTCCTAAAAACAGTCTCCTAATGAAACGCAATGTTCTCAAGAGCACGGTCTACAAATAGAGCAGCCACATACGAACCCAAGAAGAGGGATACGAGGATTAATCCCACATGCAACTCGTCAATCCCGGATGCAATTCTGCTTTACTTTTTGTGTCGGGAGTAAAAGTACACTTCATACGAGCCCAACGAGGTGAACGACAACGGCATATCCAAGAAAGCTACTGGGCTCAACTAGCAAGACATCCTATTTGGCTATCATCGTCAATGCAAACATTTGCAATAGATTTTGTGAACTGCTGCAACTCTACTGCATGAAAAGCAACTACCAAAAGATGAGCTAACAGCATAGGGAGCGCTTGATGCTCGCAATCAGAATAGATACAAAAATGTGAACCTGAATCGGAAGATGAATTTACGATTATGAAAGACCTTTTGCAAACTTCCCATTTTCAATGTCCATGGATTGTACCATTTTTCATCGATCACGACAGTCAGGGGCTTGCATATCTGAACAGCCAAGAGGGATAGGATGCTTTGCAAATTCGTGGCAGAGAACATAATCGTTCCTCCTCCTTTCATTACACCTTCTTATCTCCTACGCTTGTGCAAATGTAAGGTGGGCATCTGGGCGTTTTGCCACTCAATTTTGTCCTCCATTGCTTTGATCTAATCTTTGCCAGAGACTTGTCTTGATCTTTTGCCATTCAATTCACCTCGATCTGCACTTGCCTTCATCTTTTGCCACTCAATTCTCCTCAATCTGTACTCTCCTTGTGCTGTTCATGACTCAAACCGTGCGCATACTTTCCCCTCTGTCAAAACTCTGTGCGCGAAGGTCCGTCTCATCACTTAGTTTGGACTCAGCATATTCAAGTGTCATTCTACCTCTGTTCTCCACTGGGAGGTGGTTTGTGAGCACCGGGAAGTATCATTCTTCTCCTGCTGCATCTTTTGGTCATAGGACACAAAGCACAATAGAACTGCGAGGCAATATTCATGGAGAGAATCCAACTTCGTCGTTGTAGAGGACTAAACCTCATCCAAAGCTATCTAGTTGCATGCAACACGAAAGTCCCACGTGTTGGGCAGTGTAGAAAACATGAGACACCAGCAGAAGGCCACCAAACATGAAAATCCCCGTGGTAACAGAGCTACCATCGCATGTAACGCAAACGGGCCACGTGTTAAGCGTTTCACGGAGGACCAACCCTAAAACACTACGTGGCGAACGAACGAAAAATGGCCACGAAATCAATTTCGCTTTTCCCCCCCTCGTCTTCACTAAAGCCTCCCCGTGGCTGGCCAAAAATATTGATATGTTAGCTATGTGCATGTTTAGATTTGCATCTCAGTTATACTTGAGCAGTGGCATACTTTCATAGTCATGTGCCATATGAAATGGTAGCCATCTCAAGGTACTGGCATTGCTTAAGGCTCGAGAGAGCCTTCATCTTTACTTGGTTTGATGAGTGGACTTGCTTTTGTTACCGCTGTCATCTATACTTCCCTTAGATGCTGGCAGATATGTAAACATGAGTATAGTATAGTTCATCTCTTGCTTTGTGCTTTGTGTGATGGATTAAATCTGACAAGATATGGTTTAAGCTTTTTTGTACAAAATCACTTGCTGCCTTATACTGTTTGCACTTCAAATTCAGGGTGTCGATCAAGTGTACTAGTTGCATATAGGCTAAGGGTTGGCTACCGCGACGACTGCTTGGTTTTGGGTTGGCTCATACACATCCCTCGGAATGTCTTTGTTTGAGATCTTGTGCGATCTTCTCCTCCCCACATATTGTGATTTAGCTATATATGAGATATGTTGCTAAAGAAAGCTTGGCAACCACTTTCTTATGAAGCTTGGCAACCAACTTATAATATGTTGCTAAAGGGAACTTATGATCTTGTTTGCTTACCTAGTTGCCAATGAAGCTTGGCTCAATTACTTGGACAAATGTGGGTTATAGTGACAGGCTCTGGATCCTTGTTTGGGAAGCTTGAAGGAAGCTGGAACTAGATTGCAATGTTTATTGCATATGTGGGGGGATGTATTGATGTTTTTTGGCATAATGGCCAGCACCCTATGTACCTCAAATCCTCAAAAAATAATTGCCTTTGGGTTGAAGGGAGCTGACGGGCAGGCTATCAAACTATGGTCTAGCTATAGCATGTCTACTTTTACTGTTTTTCTGAGGAAAGAAGCCTTGCTTGGTGGGGGTATATGAATTAAAAACTTTTGGATGTAGGAAGGGTTCCCCCCTTGATTTTATTTCCTTAAATGATTTGTTTAATCATGTTCTAGGATTTTCGCATATTTGTATGGAAATTTGTTCCATGCAATTTAAGTTATCTAGCGTTGCTATCCAACGTGGTCCTTGGTTGGACAAGAGAAATGTCTTGGTTTTCTTTCTACTTACAGGTGGACTATGCTTTACTGATGAGTAGCTTTGGAGAACCCTCGATGATTCATGACTCAAATTTGAGGACGTAGTAGGAATTTGAGATTGTGTTGGGATTCTCCATTTTGAAACTCTCATTAGCTTTAATTTATTTGTAAAGATACGTGTTTTCAAGTTTCTCCCTTGAAAGGCAGTTTCTTAATTATGAATGATTAATATAACAAGGAATATAAGTGCTACTCTCAATGCATAAATTCTCTCTCATAAGGACTTTGGTAAGGTAATAAGGTAAGATCCTGGTAAGTTAAGGAAAGGACCTGGTAAATTTGGCAACAACGTAAGGCCTTGGCATTTTAACTAGAAGTAAAGGAAACTTTACTCTTGGTTGTTTTTGGGAAGATCCTGTGAGCATTTATGGCAGGCTCCTTTAAGTTAAATCATGGTTTCACTAATGCCTTTGGGAGCTATGATTAACTAAGCTTTCTTAAAGTTGACTAGGCTTAAGAGAGGCCTTGGAATTTGTAATAGAATTTTCTACACTTGCTCTATACTTTTCTCTTTACTTAATTGGGGTGTCCACCTTTATTCATAATTGAAAATGCCAAGATTTGAATATTGCTAGTCTAAATAGAGTGACATGGATAACAACTGTGTGCCAGTATTGAAGCCCGGCTTCCACAACATGTATGAAAAGTACTAACTTTTGTCTTATTGTGATGGTGCCAGGTAAGTTGACGCACTTCTCAAATAGATTTGTGATATCGTATCTTTGGCACAAATTATATGGTGGACTTATGGAATTGACTACTGCTCCAATGACTCATTCATGAACCTTTCGTAATGTTTGTTATTATATTCTGCCCTTATTCAATGCCATAACCTTTCTATGAATATATTAATATGAAGAGGTGAGCCAAAATTCTCCTCCTTTACATTGGCATTTGCACTGTATAGTTTTTAGCATGATATGAGGGATTAAAGAAATGATTAACTTTGAGGATTACTTTGTAACAGAGTATCTCAATTGTGGTACATTGGTAATTAGCCATTTCTTGCAGACTTGCCTTGCTATTTTTTACAATGTATTAATTTGAGTGTGATTGATTAGTTCACTCCCACTTACATCTTTTATGATAAGGGGCTTGCAAAAAATGGATCACTCTTACTTGTGACTACTATGCATCACTCTCGCTTGGGATTATTCTGTAGGGCATTTGCATATAGTTGCATCCAGTTCACTTGAGACATTTTTGATTGAAATGGGAATTGGTCCCTTAGTGAAGTAGGCTAGACTGTTTGGTAACACACACACACACACACACACACACACACACACGCGCGCACGCACACACACACACACATGCATGTACGCATGCACGCACGCAGAGAGAGAGAGAGAGAGAGAGAGAGAGAGAGAGAGAGAGAGAGAGAGAGTTTAATTGTCACAAAAAAAAAAGTGTGTGTGTGTGTGTGTGTTTAAACTTGAGATCGAGCCTCAACATTTAAAATGTCAACAAATTTTCTATCATATAATTCACCTCTTATAAAAGGACCAATTAATACATCACAAACTTGTTGATGTGCTTTTCTGAATCGCTGAAGGGAACCAAGCCCATGGTATGCTCTATGTTAGAGGTGAAAGCATCAGTGATGGATGCTGGAATGGAATCACCTAAAGAGATGAATGCGCTATGGCATGTATCTTTGCATGCGGTAGAAGATGTGAGTGCCTCGTATTGAGGGCTTACCTGCTATAAATCTGCATGATCACTGAACTCATGGTGAGTATCTGCATCTGTGACAAAAGATCCATGCATGAGAGTGATGGCTGTACATCACTAGGATTAGTATGTGCTAATGTAGATGAGATTGCCTCGTATTGAGGACTTACCATCAAATATACCTCATGTTGAGGGCTTACCGAGAAGTGTGCCTCATGCTGAGGGCTTACCAAGGAATGTGCATGATCAGAAAACTGCGAGCTGATCCATGTTAACATTCGAAGCATCTGCGTCTGCATCTGATTTGTCAAGGCCAATGAGGCTCGAGTCTACATCATAAACTGGTACATACCCTATAAATGGTCATAGTAGGTTCTCTTTCAACTCACTGAACTCGTCCGAACTCATGACTGGTGTATCACCAACTATGTGATGTGGATAACTCCATGTTGGAGGTGGTCTGGTGCTCTATGCAAGAGGCTTACCTGTGTACTAGCGAGAGTGTCTACCCATGAGAACACTGTGTGTGAGCTGCCACTGGGGGGCTTACACTAAATGGTTGAAACCAAGTCATGTGAAAGATATTGTGTGCCAAGGACCAAGCCTATAACATGATGGTGACAATTGATTGTTGGGCGTAGCCAAGAGGCTATATAAGGCTGATGTATGTGTGCAGGAACCAATGCAAAAGAAAGTCAACAAATGTGACTATACATGGGTCGCATGTGTGTGTGCAAATGTGCAACAATCCTGAGTCCGAGAAGGAGAACTCTTCCAAATGTCACGCTGAGGTGCTCAGGTGCCAAATGCCAAGGGGCTGAGCTGGTGTCAGTGTTGTGGAATGTGTACACTGATGATAGAACCGCATGGATTGACGCCGGTAGGAACTAATCGGGTAATGTGGCATGGCTGACTTGGCTTGGTGGAGTTGGATCTCCTCTATGGCAGTGCTACTCTACAACTAGGCTACACATCAAATCGCAAAATGCAATAAATGAAATTTATCTTGATTCATTTTAAGTGTTGGGTGTGCTGCAAAGGATCAGGAGGTGGTTCTAATGATGAGAAATCAATTATGCTAGCATGTGGAAATCTCAGATGTGAAATATGATGTGAGAATGCATAGAGTGTGAGATGGCAAGCAATTTTGCTATTTGGATCACCTCCAAATTTCCCCTGGATCAAAAGTTATGGCTCCCGGAAGGATGGGCAAATTTTGATCCAAGGAGGGGATCCACAAGGGTGAGGTGTCTCGAAGGGTGATGTGGTAGACTGGTGGTCACATGCCAAATGCACTGTGTGCCTATGAAGAGGATGTATGCTTGGCTAGCACTGCTGACATGGCCTCTATGTTCACATGCAAGCCTGTGTGGCACTATGCTTACATGGCACTGACAGATGCTGACAGTGAATGGTGTGGCACAAGCTGCTGATTGGATCTGCCTACGTGGTAGGTGATGATGTGGACTCGCCTATGTGGTAGTCCACGTGGATGTTGACATGGAAAGCGTGCCACTAATGACATGGCAAGATCAAATGACATGGCACTACGTGGCATGCTGATGTGGCCAGATAGGGCTGACATGACAGACTGTCGATGACATGGCACATGTGGCCGTTGGGTTTGATGTGGCACTCGGGGCACACTTGCTATGATGTGGCAGGAAAGAGGTGGAGCTGACGTGGCTGTTTGCCATGTCTCCGCTTCGTGGAGGGATAAGATAACCTTACCATGTGTCATGTGCGTGATGATCCAAAATTTTCAAGATTCCTAACGGAATCTGAACGATGCTGTCGGAATCTCATGAGATTTTGGCTTTGTCGACTTTTCATCGTTGGTGTTGTGGTTGGACTTGTCGGTTCGATCATTTGCCCACGTAGGTCCGTGAGCTGAGGAGCAGCCATTGTTGCATGCGTTGGTGCTGTAGAGCATGGCATGGAGGCGGGTCTTGTTGAAGTTGTTCGAGCACCGGGCTACAAGCTATGTCGATTGCATGAGCTAGGGAGCTGGGGTCATTGATGGACTAGGAAGCTGGGCTGTAGAGCCGTTTGAGAAGTCACTAAAGCGTGGGCGTTGCTGGCATTCTGGACTCTAGAGCTCATGTTTGAGGCTGCTCGTTGTTGCTAGGACTTAGCTTCAGAGCCGCCTATGGAGACGGGGGATGTAGTGTGGAGCTAGTCGGCTGTCATGATAGGTCGTCTTGAAGGTTGCAGGTCGAGGAGGTTGGAGCTAGAGTTGGGCCACGTTGGAACCAGGGCATTCTTTGCTTGCTTGCTTGCATGGACAGGGAGAAGATCTTGGCCGATTGATGGAGCTTGTCTTTTGAGGCATCCTTGTTGAGAAGAAGCGGCATTGTTGATGCAGCTTCTAGTGGTAGGAGTGGGTTGAGGCAGGGTCTTCTTTTCACAGGTTGCCATTTGGCGCTTTGGCTATGTGCTCACGAGGCCACTTGCAGAGCTGGAGTTGAGCTCATAGGCATTCGTTGCTTATTCATTGCTCTGTTGTCAAAGCTTGTATAAGGCAAGGGGCCGTTCTTGGAGAAGTTGGCAGAGAACCATTAACCCGTTCATTGGAGCTACACCTAGCTTTTGTCTCGTGTCGTTGCTTGCAGGGTAGGAGGTCGTGGAGGCTAGCTCATTGTGGGAGCTGCTAGAGTGCTATTTGCTTCAGAGGCTCTATGATACTATTGGAGATCTGGTCAACTGAGCGTATTTACTTGTGAGGTGTCCTTATAGAGCTATGAAGCTCTGTGGAGATGCAAATGGACATAGGACTGTCATTGTGATACACGGTGCCCTTGTCGAGCTTTCTAGCTGTTGAAGCTGGGAGCTTTGTCGATAGATGCTGTAGGTCTGAGACTACATATATTGCAGAAGACCCAGTGTCAAACTGAAGAGAGCTTCTAACAAAGAAACCTTCCAACACAAGAAATGAACTCTCTTTACAAAACACTCATAAAATGAAAAATAAGAGAGAACAGAGTCTATGAGAACATTCCATAAAGAACCTCAATACTAAAATCAACATATCTCATTCTCCATAGCACGAAATAACGAGCTTCTTAAACTGAAACAAAGAGGAAAATGAGCTCTACACAAAGAGCTAGAGAGGATGAAGAAGATGGCTCAAACATAGGGCTTGTGCCTTGACGGAGCAAGGGATTACACCTTGATAAAGCAAGGGCTTGCGCTCTCTTTGACGAGAAACTCTCTCAATGGAAGATGCCTCATGGAAGGAGGGCTTAACACTCATGAAGCGAGTGGGAGCACCTGATGCTCTGATACCGTGATAGTGGAAGTGTACAGGTAGCTATATCGTGTGTACTCCTCTCTCTCTCCCTCTCTTACTTCCGCTATCAAAAGCCACACAGAGAATGGCATGAGTGCTATTCTCCACAAACCCACATGGAGATTGGCATCGATGCCATTTTGCATGTGGGATTATGGAGAACGGCACTTAGTGCCAATCTCCATGTGAATTTGGCAATTTTGAGACCCACATGGAGATTGGCATTAGTCCCATTCTCCACAAACCCACATGGAGATTGGCACTGGCGCCATTTAGAACTTGTGCCAAATCTCCATGTGAATTTCGAAAATTTTAGTCCCACATGGAGATTGAGAACCAGTCCCATTCTCCACAAACCCACATGGGATTGTAGAGAATGGAAGTGGTGCCAATCTCCATGTGGGTTTATAGAGAATGGCACTAGTGTCATTCTCTACAATCCCACATGAAGATTGGCACCACTTCCATTCTCTATGTGGGCTAGTGGAGAATGGGATTGGTGGCAAACTCCATGTGGGTTTATGGATATTGGCAACATTGCCATTCTCCACAAACCCACATGTAGATTGGCACTAGTGCCAATCTCTAGATTTGAAATTTAGAGAAAATTTTACCCAAATTATTGAAATAAATTTAGAAAAAGAATTCATGCTTTCATGGAAATTTAGTTTAGACCCATTCCTTGACTCTGAAGATTGGTACCCGTGCCATTCTCCATATGGGGATTGACACCAGTGCCATTCTCCATGTGGGTTCATGCAGAATGGCACAGGTGCCTTTGTCCATAAACCCACATGGAGATTGGCACTAATGCCATTCTCCGTAGGAAGGCCAGACTCACATGGAGATTGACATCTGTGCCATTCTTCCCCTTGTAGGATCTACAGTTTTTTTCTCTCTTCCAGGCTCCTTCCAAGCATAGTTTCATTATACCTTTTTAATGAGAGGGATGACACTAGTTCCATTTCACTTGCAAAGGAGGTAGTCTTCTGTTGCAAGGGGGCATGGCACTACTTCAAAAAGTGGCATATGAGTGTTTTTCTTCATAGCTCATATTGAGAATGGCTAAATTTCCATCCTCCACAACCTCAGAGAGAGATGTAGGAGAATGGCACTGATGCCAAATCCTAACACCTCATGGATGAATGACACTACTAGCATGCTCCACAACCATGCACGGTTAATGATTTTGGACTTGTCAATTCAACTTGTTTGGGATTGTCTTATGAAATTCTTTGTTTGTAATTTTGTTCTAAATTTTATTTATCATAATCGTAATGGTAGGGGAAGGCTATCAGACTTGGGGACAAGGTCATGATGATGGTGGGAAATGAAGTGGTTGTAATTGGTGCAGCCTGTGTAAGAGATCCAGAGGGCTTTTGTAGTGGTGTGAAGACTGGGGAAGAAAATATGTCAGTGATAGTGGAAAAATCCATCATTAGTGACACACTCTTGCCATTCCCACCATGGATGCAATGCTTATCGGTGAGGCACTCTAGAGCATTGTCAAGTGGCCTAAGACCTCTCTCAAACATGTTGGTGATTCTTTAGATGAGCTGATAACTCAAGAGGATGCACCAACGAGCCTGAGCAAACCTTACATTGAGGCAATGCTAGTTTCTTCATTGGAAACTAACAATCACATTCGTGAATCTTGGGAAAGAGAAAAAGGTTATCTTGTGGGATGAGAGCAAAACAAAGACCATGGGGGAAGTTGTGATCTTGTACATTTTCCCGGGTGACTCTATAAGCTTTGATCTATTGGGTAATGATTGCGTTGATGTGGGTATTGAGAAGAAAGAACAAATTACAAGAAGTGACTTAGGATCTTCTAAGACGTCCGCTCTCTCAGCCTAGTTAAGTGGCCCATCAAGTAGATTACCTTACTTGATGGAAGCCCATTGCAAAAATATGTGCCCATGGACTAGGTTGTTGGCACAACTGAGGTGGCCAATGATTGAATGTTGAAAAATGATGCTCCACCTTCAAACAAAAGAAGGTACATGACTTTCATTAACAACACGCCTAAGCAAAGACCCTCCAATGTCAATGTACAAAATGTCACTAGAGTCAGTGCAGTAGGTTTCTTCCATCAATTGTTGTGGGAGTAGGTGCTGCCAACATGGTAATCGAGAATTGTTAATGTTTGTAAGAAAGAGTTTTTGGGGAAGCTCCTTGGAGTCTCTAACAAACTTTATATATGATATGTTGTTAACGGCTTGAAATCGTGATTGTGCTGGGAGGATTCACTACAACTTCAGCATAAATGATTGGGATGTGTGTTGCAGAGAATGGTATGAGATGCATGGAATACCAAGGACATCATTTTATCGATATAGGGATCAATTTGAGAGTGGCATGCAATGATATGTGCATGGGAATATAGGGATTATAAGGAGGATCAGAGAGCATACAGGTATGGGTAGAGCTCTCATTCAACACTTTATCGATAATAGCATGGAGCATATGCCTCACAAGTCTAGTAGAACCATGCAAGATGGTTCTAGAAGGACATATTAGGTGATACGTGAAGTATATAAGAAGATAGACATCCTGCATGAGGTCAACACTTTGCTTAATCAACCTGGGTATGAAAGCCTATCCAGTTAACAGGGTTTGGATATCAGACTTAAAAAATGTAGCCCTTGCTAAGATAAGTGAATTCTCTAAATGTAGCTTGTGTCATCGGATCAAGGAAGATCAAGGCTTAATTGCTAGCCAGAAAACATCAAGATGAGTACAATTCATTGTCGGAGGAGAGAAAGATGCATATGATATAGTAGTAGAGTTGGAGGAACATGTACTATGCATGGCATATGTACTCCGAGATGGATCCAAAAAAATATGCATGCATAATCCATGATAAGATGGACCAAAAGAAGATGATGATTCCAAGACTTCAAGTGAGGTCGAAGGACTCTGACTCCACATGGCAATCACAGGTTTCACTAGTCATTGGAATGATTACCGGCCTTGGGCATGGACACAATATTATGGACACTTCACTCTCAATGGTTTGTGGCCATTAGACCCTAACCTCACAATTGGATCGCTCTCAATTTGTTTGCGCAACTTTGAGAGGACGGATTCACATGACCTTGGAGACCTTGCTATTGATGGGACTCCAAGAAGCAATGTTCGCCTTCTAAATGCTCTATGCTCAAGAAACTCTTTGGGCTCCCATTTTAGTTCTACAGGTGCACAACTTTCCACAAGGGGACCTGGCTTGTGTGAAATTATAGATACCACAATCACAAATGCAAATCTAGAGACTGTATTAGATGGTGACCCAAATTGTACCATGGATGTTGTGACAACTTCCATTGCGAGGGCTACACACATGCAGGAATTTGTTGTCGTCACATACACACAAAAAGACACCCATGTTAGATGGAAGTGTTGTAAGTGTTGTTGTTGCTCTAGCATAACAAAAGTTGCCAATTTATTGCCGTCACATACACACAAAAAGCCACCCATATCAGATGGAAGTGTTGTTGTTGATCTAGCATAACAAAAGTTGCCAAAGAACTTTTTACTCCAAAGAACAAAAATAGATACTTGTTTGCATACCTCTCTCTTCTTATAGAGCAAGGGGCATTTTCAAGACAATTCAATTGGGCTTCTTGATGGTAGGGCACTTAGTTTGTCTAGTAGACCCTCTACCAAAAGAAATACCATGCAACATTTAACATATTCCATCAAGTTCAACCCTGTGCTTGAAATTTTAACTTTTTTCTTCTTCCTTTTTTAAATATTGTTTTTATTTCTTTCTGGAAAAAAAGTACCATGTAGTAGTTACTTAAGTCTATATGTAAGTGCAAAATTTCAATGTTAAATAAAATGTGGCACTAAGTGGTTAACTCTCATCAAGTTTACTATGCATCTAACTCGCCTTACAAAGTGAGTTTCAAAGGGTACTTTTAGATTCATAACATACCAATCTTACCAATGAATGTTAGAAATTGTACTTTTATCAACAATTTCTTACGAGTGTTGTGTCTTCGTGTTTACATTACAGGAAGGACGTCAAAATTATACAATGACTATATCCTGGAATATACTACTATGCGTTGAAAGGTCTTTTGAAAAAATTGATAAGTAGGGAAAGCAAGGTCCAAGCGTTAAAACAAAAAGGTGATTTCATGTCCCTACAACGGCACTTTCCTTGATGCATTTTTTTAATTTTGATTACTATATTTTCTTGGAGAGAGAGTGAAGCACCAAAGTTGCAAGCGGAATAGCTAAATCGCCTCGGCTGGTTTTTTGGTGACCGAACGTAGCACTGTTAATCAAGCATCCGCAAAAGATTATCATAAGCACGGTTGTACAGGGAGACAGAAGAAGCTATCATAAGCAGGTTGTAAAGATTATCATAAGCACGGTTGTAGACCGAGAGAGAGAGAGAGAGAGCGCTAAGTTGACGTGAATCTTTCATTCAAATTGAAAGATTATCTAGGCACAGATTTGCTTACAGGTGTGTTAGTCAGGTGTGTTAATCTTCAGACTTTGAGTGTAAAAGGCTGCACAGATCAGCTCATGAATCTGAGATCTAAGAGATCAATAATTTACGAGAGAGAAAGAGCAAATCATTCGACAAAAACCCCATTGCAAAATACATTTCGTTATCTCTATACAAAGGAGCTAAACATTGCGAGATCTAAACATTGCGAGAACATGATCCGTAGGTCATGTAGTTTAGGATGGATAGATAGTTTAAAGATACCGGATTAACGTAGAGATTTACAAAAACAGAGATGTTGCACTCAAAAGAAGTGGTGCTTCTTGTGGCCGTCGGCCTCTTCATCCTGCTGGTACTCGTCCTCGGCTTGCTTCTTTTCATGATGCTCGTGGAAGGCGTAGCCTCCACTTCCAACCGCTGCTACTGCAGCGACTTCCTCCTCAATTTTGTGCCTGCCGGCGTGCTCGGGATCCTTCTTGGCTTCGTAGCGCTCGTACTGCACAAATTAAAGCATTCTCGTTAGTTTAGTCTTGTGACTCTGCTTCTTTCCCTCTCGCGTCTTTACCATGCCTTCAGCACGCACGCCGCTTTAAGACATTTAACAGTAATAGAGAATCAATTTTGAGCAAAATTGAAATTGGCTCCTGCTAGATTTGACGTGAGCAATAATCTCCAACGAGTCTCTACAACATCGACGGCCTGATCTCATCAACATTCTCGAGTTCTCCTTGTAATTCATTCCGGATCCTTGTGCACGAAAACCCGAGGCACAACCAGACACGCAGTAACCCCAGATTAACGAAGAAATTGAGTCGCAAAAGATTTTAATGCTCCAAAATCACGTTCGTGTAACAAAAAACGACCCAGTTGCGTGCAAAGTACAAATTTCCATACTTTGGCGCATTCCTACTTACCAAAGCATATCCACCGGCAGCGACAGCACCCAATTCTCCCAAGTGCTCCTTGTTCTTGGCCGACTTCAGCTCTTTCTTGGCTTTCTCCTCATCGTCATAGGTGCTCTCGCTATAATTATTGTCTACATAACCTCCATCAGTGGACTGAGTTGAGGTATAATCAGCCTGATCGGAATACTGATCATTCCTCCCGCGTCCATAGGACGGCTTGTCATAGCCATCACCACCATAGGAGGGCTGGTCGCCATAGTCTGAAGAAGGCTGATTACCACCATAGGAGGGCTTGTCGTAGCCATAGTCTGACGAAGGCTTGTCATCACTGTAGTCAGATTGGGGAGGGGGAGCATCGTCATATTCCTCCTCGGATTTGTGGCGATGGCCAAAAATGCCAGACATGGTGATGGATAGAAGGGGAGGGGAGAGAGTGCGAAGACTTAACAGAAAGGATGAAAGACTAGGAGTGAGGATCTGCAGATGACGAGATGGTGTAGATGGGAGCCGAGAGGGTTTATATGGGCGTTTGAGCAAGGCAAGGGAGTGCCGGAGACGGAGGGAAGGGGTGGTGGACGCGGTAAGGTCGAAGTTAATGCCGGAAAGGGCCCAGGCATCGCCACTCACGGCTAGAGCGATACATCAAGCACGGGTGATAATTTGCAGCACCGACAGAGGCTGAAAAAGCTTCGCAAAGGCAAGTGAATCGATAGAAAAGATGGAGGAGATGAAGCAGTAGCTGGGTGGATAAGCAGTCGGTGTCAAATTTCAATGGTGCTACAGAATTTCATTGTAGGAGATGAGACAAAGGAGATCGGAAAGGTGTGCTGGTTTGAAGCCTTTGGATCAGGCAAGGGACGATATTCGCGTCGCTACGATATCTGCTTCAGCGATCATGAACGTTGCTGTGAAGGCGTGATCGTGCATAGGTATAAAGTGACAACATTTCGATCGAGCACAATAATTGTTATCTTGATTAGCGCCGCAGACACGTTTAAATCACAATGAAAAGTAGTGGATTAACTACATTCCGATCTCTTGATTAGCGCGCTGCAAACAAGTTATCACAAGCACAGTCACAAACCGTGTGGGAAATTATATGACTACATTGACAACATCTCGATCTAACTAAACAATTGTTATTCTGATCTAAGCGCGATGCAAACACGTTATCAGAATCCAAAGTCTCAAACTGTGTGGCAAATTATTTCACTGCATTGACAACATCTCGATCTAACTCAATAATGGTTATCGCTGCAAACACGTTATCACAATGCAAAGTCACAAACCGTGTGGGAAATTATATCAGTGCATTTCGAGATCACACTGTACTTGTCATCCTCATCAAAAAGCCGTTTTGGGCGGTCGCAATTTCTTCCAGCTTCCCCATCAGATTTACGGAGGCTAACAAATCCAACGTATCTTCACTTTAGCCCTACACCTTGCAGCCCAACAATCCCACACGAACCTGTCTTCAAGTTAGCCCTACACCTTCAGCCTACACGAGGTGTCTTCAATTTCGCAACAATCCTACTCCTAGTAGCCCATCAACTTAAAATTCTTATTCTTTATATGAAAGTTGCCATCCTAACTCCACACCCAAGCTCTTTCTACGTGCCTCGTTACCATCCAAACATGGTTGACTCACGGAAGCAAGTATCTATAACCTGCTTTTAAAAAAAGGTTTTCTTGGACTTGGAAAAGACTAGGCAAGGTGTAAACGTTTTCTAAATGACACCCCTAGGATTTTTAGCCTACTATGTAAGCCCCACCACACCCATGTGTCATTGGTTGTTCTTGGTAAATTTAATCCAGCCAAGTTTGGATTTACAAGAAATCTTGCTTTACACACTTGTAAATGTTAGAATGCTAAGAAAAGCCATGATTTGATCTTTAGGTTTGTAGACTAATGTGTGATATAAGGGCTCAAGTTAGTGGAGTTGTTTATGTGGGCTCGAGTTGTTTTGGGGGCTGGCTACTTGCAATTAGGCAAATTTTAGAGGGGATGCTCATGCTTTGTATGTGTCCATGAGATGGGTGAGGAGTACATGTGATATTTTATAAAATACATTGGTAGGTAACAAACGTTATCAAAGAGGGCATATTCATAATTAACAAGCCATATGAGGGGTCGAAAAATAGACAAGAGAGCCTTGAGAGACTCGTTATGTTAAAGCACGAAATAGGTCCCCCCAATTCAAAAGAATTCCAAAATGTATTAATTAGTAGAGAAAATGAGTAGGGGAGGGGTAAAGAGGAGAGTGGTTAATGAGGATATCCCTCGTAAAAGAGGGATATCCTCATTAACCACTCTCCTCTTTTTATGAGGGGCCCTTCCCCTCAAGAGTGGTTAATGAGGATATCCCTCTTTTTATTAGGGGAAGGGCCCCTCACCTCTTAATATTTATAAGAGTAAGAATTTATAACTCTTCTATCACAACATGTTTATGTAGCTTTGTGGTAAGATCTCCCGAGTGACTTGTGGATGTCTTGAGTTCAATTCTCCCTTTTACATGAAAATATAAAGCTATCCTTTAACCTTAGTTTAATAACAAAAATCCATTTTTTTCCTAAGAAACCAATTGTAAAATAAAGTCCCTTGCAATTACGTTTTTTCCCTTAGTTCAAGTTATATGTGTGGAATAATTTATTGAATTAAGGTTTTTAAAATAGGTAGAGGGGAAGTTTATACTAAGGTGTGTCACTACTTGAAAACTTTATATATCATGTGTACTCAAGGGGTATTATTTAAAGCCCCTTATAGATAAACTGTAGTGCTTTAAAATGACCCCTTTTTCTATATAAACTTATGAATTTTCAAAATGACTAATTTAAAAGATGCTTTTGTAAGTACATTTTTGTAAAATATTATCTATTAAAAAACCCTTTTGTTGGACCGACATGCTATCTTAAACTAGGATGAGTGACCCACCTAAGAGGATATAAGTCATATGCTCCAGGAACCAATATAAATATCCTTATCCTACATATAGTTATAGGCTTAAAACCTTTTAATATTTTTCTAAAATCCTCTTAACATCCCTTTTGTAACTATTATTCTACTTTTAAAATCCCTTCTGGTCATTGCACATACTTTCTTACATATCCTTGGTGCTAGACCCTTGGGAAGAGAGTAGGAGTGCTTGTGGCAATCCTATAAAGTTAAATTGGTTCTCCCTCCCACATGTGTCATGAACTTGTGGTTGGAAAATGACTAAAATTGCATGACACTGGAATCAAGAAGAGATGTTCATGAGATAAAGAAAAAAAATGCAAGATGAAATTAGTAGTCGACAAAAAATTTGTTGTAAAAATGCACAATAGGCTGTGAAGCGACCCTTATCCTTCATTTTGACCCAAACCCTTGTGCCACTTATTGTTGGCTAGAGATCTTAGTAGACTCATACCTCATTCTTGGCATACTTTCAATTACTCTTATGCATATGTGGTGGCTTTGGTTAATTAGCTTTTACTGCATCTACGATTTTTTATCTACAATGGATCATGGCCAGATGTGTGCAGTTAAGCATGTAGGTACAACAAATTGCAAGTTCTTAGACACACTCTACTCCCTATGCAACTACTCTATGATGACAATCCTTGTCTAAGTTTAGGGATGCCAATATTTAAAATAGCACTAATCATGCCCTTGTGAAAGACCAAAATCTTCAATTATCACATGCATGAAGTTAGTTGATACCCTTGAATGTCCTTTATGATCTAGGTGTCATGTGGTCCATGTCATCTGAAGATCAAATGGAATTGATGCATGAGCTATAACCAAGGGTATTGTTTGTAGTGTAGCAAATGGATTTGAAGTATCTGACTAGACAAGTGTTCCCATCTTGTTAGGAATAAAAAAGGTGGTCGCTAGACATTATTTAGCCGTGTCTCAAGACACCTGCATTGGAGAGAACACATAATTGTCCCTCCATAACAGGTGCCCTATCCATGATTCCTCGGCATTTTCATCCAAATAAGTGAAATTACTTTTATGTCGGAATAGAAAGAATGAAGGCCATAATAAACTTTTATGTAGGTAACAAAAGAATGTATGCTATTTAAAAAAAAGAGCTACACCCTTAGAAAATACTATTCTAAATATTTTATAGTTTCACCAATATTTATACCTTTTATATTCTCTTTCAAAAGACTCTAGACATAATTGTACTACAATATATCAATATTGCAAAACTACATGTTAAAATTTATTAACCAATATTTTATAAGTATACCCTAAATAAAAACATACATGCACTCAATCTCCATGTGCTGATGTTGTGGAGTGACTAAAGGTGAATCACTAGTAAAGGAATGTACATCCCATGATGAGAGCAATGCCTAGAGGAGGGCGAATTGAATCAAATGTGAGATTAATTCTACTCTATACTTTCTCAATCACATTGTCCATGCTCATCTAAGATTTGTTGTTGAAATTGATAATATCTTCAAACTTTCTAGTAGCTGTTTAATGATCACATGAAATAATTTGCAATTTGCAATATGAAAAGAAAATGATTGTAACTGAAAAGTAGATTTTACATTGCATGTCCAAACATAACATATAAATGCATGTCAACATACACCCCCATGACTTCAAAAGGGTATCATTTTCTACGAACAAGATTGGTTTCAAAAGCTTAAAAACAAAGCTTGATTGTAAAACCAATCTTGGTGGCTAGTCTCTTATCCTCCACCAGGCATGAGAGGATAAGATCGGTTTCAAAACCGATCTTGGTGGAGGATGAAGCCAACGAAGGATGAAGGGTTAGATCGGCTTTAAAAACAAGCTTTTCTTTCATCCTCCACTAAAGCAAATTTTAAAAAGCTCAATTTCAAAACTGAGCTAACCAAGATCGATTTTGAAATTGAAATTGTTTGCAAACACATTCTCTCATGTGCTCTTTTTATTGCCTAATAGTACTAAAACTTGCAAATTGAACAATAATATGTCATATTCAAGGACTCAATGAATTTTGAAGACGTAGTGTAGGAATGTGTAAAGAAGTTTTTAGCATAACTCAATATATATATTTACCAAATTTGAAATCATTGAAACTTAATGTCTTTTGACCTAATATTTGGGATGCGAACTTCGACAAAGCAAACCTTTCAATGCCCTTAAGGGTGTTTTTATCTTGTATACAAGTTGGGAGTGTCACTTTTGGTTTGTTTGAAGAGTGTTCATCTGCACCATGTGAATCCTCTTGAGTGTCTATAATATCTTCTTTCAAGTTTTCCCATACTCTAAGCACTTTAAGTAAATATTACTTTGAGTACTTTCTATCTACCTCATTATTATCTTTATGCTTGCTACAAATGCAAGTGTCTTTCTATGTAGCTTTAAAGATTCCATGGTAGCCACTCCACTTGTCAATACAACCACAACACATTGATCTTGCCAGCAAAATAATTCAATAAAAGATAACACAACTATTGCATTTCACAATTCTTTGTTCTCTTCTTCCTCTTCACTCTCTTCATCCTCCTTAGAATCTTGTTGTAAATGCAGGAAAACTAAGACATGGCTTGGTGGGATTTTTTTTAAATTTTCTAATTTGTCATTTTGTAAACCATTCTAGAAACAACCAAATCATCGAGAGATCCTCAAACAAAGCATCTGTTGAGGATCATTTCCATATGCAACCACGTGGTACTTCAAGTCACAGTCCAACCCTTTTATTGCTTCTAATAAGAAAGACACATTTTTTGCTGAAACAAAGGCAACAAGTCTATATCCTAGATCTTTGAGTATCATTCCATCAAGCATCCCAAAGATCCTTTCAAAAGAACCCAATTGCAGTCATGCTCATGAGGTTCTCAAACGACCATCTTAAGAACAACTACTCTGATCCTCCTATTGTTTTATATATATGTTCACACTTTCAAGCCCCTCTAAGTTGTCACTGACATCAATTGTCTTCCAAGGCATGATTCTCTTTTTGGTCTTGTTTGGAGGCTCCTTGAGTCATGTATCCGAGTTAAGTAGACCAAAGTAGTTTGAGGCAACAATGGTTTTGCAAGCTTGCTTGGATTCAAGCATGCTTTAACCACTCACTGCAATACCCAAATATATTTTCATACATGTGATTTGTCATGTTATAACGCTCTTTCAATTCTTGCCAACTCTTACCTACTTTGGCCTCTAAAATTGAGTTAATAAAATCAACAACTTTTGGCAGAAGGACTATCAGATTTCATGCACCAACACTTCTCTCACTTGTCATGTGCTTCGATGACTTGGATGCTACTAGAAGGACTTCTCTATCCACCAAGAACTCATGCTACAAATCCAAGATCATGGAGTCTTCCAAAAAACATTGCTGGCCCCAATAGTTTTACACCCTTTGATTGAGATATTTCTCACACTTTTCTATACATGGACCTCTCTATTGCTGCCATTTCCTCCACCAAGGCCTCGCCCTTTAAATTAGGCAAATTACCTTTAACATATTTGTGAATAATATACATCCATCTTGCAAAAATCTCATCCAAAGTGATAATCATATGGCATAGTATGAAACACTGATTCCCAACACTACAAGACACGGGCCTCTTTTCGAGGCTATCTACCGATGCTTCATAGGAACAGGCATGAAAAGCGTTGGCTCAATTGGCGGGTGGGAAAAGTGTCAGTGTAGATGACAAAATTAGAGTCGGTATGGTTGTCAATATGCACATCTATATAGATGTCGATATATACCAATGCCTATATCGATGTGCATACATGCATACCAATGACTCGCAATACTTCCACCAACGCTTGCACTAACTTCTAGGTAAAATTTTCCGTATCGATGTCTTTACAGAACATTGCTTCCAAGGCACCCAAAATAATTTTTGACCACAAGTTTGGTCATTTGAGAGATAAACAATATAAGAGTATGTACACCAAAATTGAGATCAAAACACTCATATATTGATATTGAACTGAACATACTTGTAAATGTACAAAATGTCACTATATAAATGAGAGGGCCAAACATAATACGAAGTCTCATCGATGACAAAACAATCAATCAATAGTATTTACATCTACGGCTTCAGCCAAGTCTTGCATGCCAAATAAGTCTATCTCAAGGTTTACATAGAATTGATCACCTATATCATTATCTCCTATTGTATGTCTACCTAAGACTTGATCCTCTAATTCTCCCTCTTCTTCCCAAAGTCATGATCTCCACCTTCCTCCATTACAGTGTCATTATTGTCACCTTCTTCCTGGCCCATATCATCATACTCATCCTCTTCCCTAGATCGAGCCTAGATCCATTGACATCATTAGTTGGATCTTCTACCCCAGCATCTCCGTATCCACATTCCTATCTTCAAAAATATGTTTGCTTCGAGGAGCAACATGGACCACGTACCACCATCTTGGATCTGAACGATCCAGATGAAAGACCACCTACGTTGAAGATACAAATTAGATGCTTGTAACTATATTCATTTATGCTTAAGTATATAAATATATATATGAACATCTACTAATATTTGTTTGAAAATGAAGATATTAGCTTTTAATCAATTGATCATTAGTATGTACTTAAGTGTTCACAATGCTCTAGAAGAACAAAAGTATCACTTTCATTGGTCCAAGGTCTAGTGGAGTCAATGGCAAACAAATCACTTCTGTCTTTCCTAACTATGGCATTGGGACTATTATTATCGTTTTGAACCATTTGACATCAAGAATGAAAATACTAAATCATTTAAAATCAACTTCATAGATGTCACATATGGCCCCACAATAATCTAACTGCGAGGAGAGAAGATTGATATTGGATCACTTGCTCGGCTATCTTGTACAAAGTTTGCCATGGCTCCACAATCATATGTGACTCTCCTTGAATCGATGCGTTCCACATGAAAATGTTGTCCATGTGACCATACTACAAAAGAACATGATTAAAACAATGAGGATGCATTTTGTACAGATTGTGATCATAAATACCCAAATTAAGTAGAAAGGTAAAAAACTTACATGTGGCATACATCCAACTGCAAGCTCCCGCTCTCGATCGGTTACATCCTCTCCATCATCTTTAGCTTCATGAAGAGCTTCTTGTAGCCAATCACGGGACATGTGTCTGGGGATAAGAGAAAGGTCTCGTGGATATGGCACCTTTCACTTGTGCATGACTCCAAATCTTGTCCTCTCATTTATTCTTTTTTCTTTGGCCTCTTCATATCTCTCCACACATCTTTGCATCTCAGGCCTATTAAGGACACAAAACTTATTGAATTTCTCTCTTTGCTCTTCGCTCATCTTTCTTTCAACCCCTTTACCTTGGGGAACCTCCGCAATGACACAATCATTGTCCTTGATGTTCCAAGCATGTGGCATATTGGGATCCATGGATGCAAAAGCTATGTGATGTATACTAATGACTCTTGCACAAGCCATCCCTCTGCCATGGTTGCTGTGGGTCTAACTCTTTGCCTTACAAATCCCTTTAAAGTTTTGATAAATCATTCAAGGAAAAACATCCAACGAATGATGAACAGTTCCTACAATGGTGACATCATCAACTACATGTACAAGAAAGTGCATTCGAGTCATCATGATGCTTGAGGGAAAGTGCTTCTCAAGCAAGCACACAACTTGAATGGAGTCCACCTTATCCCTCTCGATGCTCGATATAGAGATCTCTTTTTGTAAGATCCAGTTATTCCACATGCACCTGTAAGATTCAAAAGGTCTACCGATTCTATGAAATATAATGAAGGTGATATGATAGTAAGCATATCTAACAATGCACTGACCTTGTAGATAGATTTTCTCACAACTACTGATAAGCATCCTCTCACTATAATTGGGAGGATAAACTACCCAAGCAACAAAGGAGTTATAACAACGTATCACAATCATACAAGTTACACGAAAGCATCACACTATGTGCTCTAGCTTTGCTACTTCATCCACCATGAATCCTTTAGACTTTGTTTTGCATGAGGACCTACTCTATCGAGTGAACATCATTGGGGAAGTTATAGAGGATGATGGGTGGAAGAAGGTCATAAGGTACATGAGGAGGTTGATGAGCACCCCCTCGCCCAAGGCTATATTCAAACCTTGGAATCAACAGGACAATAAAGCCAAGGAGTCCATCATAGAGGCCCTCAAGGAAAAATTTCCCAACCCTAGAAAGTATGAGTTTGAAATAAATGCCACGCTTATGCGCTTGCGAGACCTCCTAAAGTCTCAGAGATATGAATTAAGAAGGGCTATTAAGTTAGTAAGGCCAAGCCAGGGAGGGTGGACCCATTAGATTGGAAGAAAGAAAAGGACTACAAGGACAAGGATATGCCTGGAGACTGTAGGTCCTTTGCACCTCAAGAGCAGTGGCAGACTAGTCCTCAAGGCATGGGTTGTAAGTATATATTTATCTTCTACTGAATATCTAATATGTTCAGTCATTCAAATGTTTTGTCATTCATATCTAGCTCCTTGAATTGGATTGATAGGAATCTATGATTGGTAGATGAGGAGTCCAAAAGGGCGTTCAGGATTGGAGCCCACGCTTTGTTTCAAGAGATGGAGGACGAGGATAGGACATCGATTGGTGCAAGGTGGTGGCACATCATGTGAGTATACCTTAATCCTCATCATTATCATTTGAGTATCATTGTTGTCACAATTGACGCTCTTAGTTTTCCTAACTTAGGGAGGCACGTTCGACCCATCTAGAGATCCGAACTTAGAGACTAGATCTAAAGAAGAAGCAAATAGGCTCGCAGAAGAGGAGGGCGAGGAGGAGGAGGAGGAGGAGGAGCAATAGTAGGATAGGACATTTAGTTGTTTTGTATTTCGGCAATTTTGCCCTTTTGTAGTGCATTACTTCAATAGATTTGCCATTTTGGAGTTTGGCACTTTTGCTAGTTTGTACCACATTACTTCAGTAGATTTGCCATTCCCAAATTCAGCAAAACTTTTGCCACTTTGTAGACCTTTTTTGTAAAATTGTAACATGATTTTGTACACCTCTTTTGTAATATTTAATCATGATTCTAATGCAAAAAAACATTGTGGGGCAGAATGGGATCGAAACAAGCCCCATCTTGCCCCAAATTTTTTTTAAAACTTCTATTAAAACATTGGTATATACCAACACTACAGTGCTGATATATACCGACATTGTAGTGTTGGTATATACCAACACTACAGTGCTGATATATACCGACATTGTAGTGTTGGTATATACCAACACTCACATTGATGCCCATACCGACATTGACTATACTAACGACGGACATTCTGACACTTTTCACTTGTTTAGAAAAAAAATTCTTTATATTTGGCATCAGAATCGATGTTGTAAAGCAGCTTGTGTCTTATAGTGTGATATAAGATCAATTTTTAAATTGTGCATTGTAAAGAAGAGTATGCACAAAAAATAATGTTTGGAAATATAAACAAAGCAAAATCCAAAAAATGTGAGATCAAAGAAGTACTTACATCGCAATCCTCTTGTTGCAATCCTTGTTGCAATCCTCTTTGCATAAATTGGTTTGATGTTCTCAAACACTTTATAAGTACTTTCTTACAGAAGTTTTGCTACTTTGATTTAGTGTTGTCTAAAAAGCACCCACTAAGAATTAGTGTATATTTTTGAAAAGTATACCTAAGAGATCACTGTATTTGTCAATGCTTCAAAGGGCATCATGTGTGCTTTTGTGTAGCAATCCCTTGGATTCATTGAAAATTCCTTGAGGAGACTTTAGACATGCTAATCAACGTGGGGTCTATACACATAGTCAACTCATGCTTGATAGCAGTTTTGAATAGGAATAGAGAATCCTTGCATTCCGATGGACCAGTCCTTATTGATAGAGCACCCTCACTATCTTTCCATACTATGACTTTACCATGTCTATCACTACCACTTTCCCCATGTGCTTCTTAAGGCTCAGTTGTGTCCTTTAGCTTTTTGAGCATCTATCTCACCTTATTGAAACCCTCAATGAGCATGTCAGGGTTAGTATTATCATCAAACACAACATCCCACCCCAATTTTTCCATTTAATCTTTTTCATTATTATGGTGTTTTGATTCATCATAGGAAAGAGGTGATAGTTAACATTATTTAAATTTGCACCTAGCTAACGAATACGGCTTCATCATCTTCCATATTCACTATACCCTTTGTTACTCCAGTCACTACACCTATATCTTTGAGGTCTAGTGAGGGTTCCCCTTTAGGGGCAGGGCTATATTGACATGCCATTAGACATATGTGGCATGTCTATATGGCCCTTGCCCCTAAAGGGGATCCCTCAAGGGCCATATTGACATGAAAGGGAACCCCTCGATGCAAAGTTGTATTATATATATTACAAAGTTGTTTTAGCCTGCATCCTTTTTTCCTATATATTCTTTATCATAATTTGAAGCCTCTCATTTTCCTTTTGAAATCACATGGCATGCATAGTTGGATTCTTCACATCCGCTCTTTCCTAAGCAATTCTCAATCACCCCTTATGCTACATTGTGAATCTTTAGCACCATACCAAATTGCACAATGCCAATTTGCCAAAATTTCATTTCAATTTTGGAAGTTATTGCATTCCATGAATTTAAGCATTACAAAAATTTTGGACTCAAAAAGGGGCCCTTTGGAGAATTACTAAAATATTAGAGGCTTGGATAAGGGAATATGGTATCCACCATGAAGGAGATTATGCCATGTGGACTTCTCTATAACAAAGGCTCCCCAAATCTAGGGGAAATTTTAGATTTTTTTAAAAATGCCCCAAAAAATGTCATTGGTGGTTCACAATAAAAAATTATCTTTGACAGGCCTGCCCTGACCATGTCAGGCGTCCTTGTTTTCCTCCCAGGGCAAACTATTCCCTAGCTAAAACCATGCTCACATTTTCCATTTGGTTCAACCATTTGGCCCAAAACTTTGACTTCCTAACCAGCTCTCCCCCTATTCTCGCTCTTTCGAAATGTTTCAAACATTCATTCCCACCACTTTCTAGTAGATGGTTTCAAAAAATATTCTTTCCACTCTTGCTTAGTCATTCTCTCTCCTCTTTGCTCACGTTTTTTTTCCACATTCGAAAATCTCTCAGAGAAACTTCTGTCAAAGCTCTGTTCATCCCTCTTCTCTTCCTTTCATTCTCTACTTATTTCACTCTTTCTTAGAAACCAAAGTTGCGACCTAAATCTGCTTGGAAGGAGTGAGAAGAATGGGTGTTCTCTTATTTTCGGTTCTTTCCTCACCTTTTTGGAGTATAGAGAGTCACCTCCTGAAGTTGCAACCTAAATCTGCTTGGAAGGAGTGAGAAAAGCGGGTGTTCTATCATTTTCGGCTCTTTCTCTACCTTTTTGTATATAGAGTCAACTCCAGAAGAAGAAATACATACTTTCCACGTAATGAAGTGATTTCACCTTGAAAGTTTTGTTTGTATTAAGTAGATATGTTTTTGTATCACACTTTGTCTATATGTTTGTTACAAGAGACAGGGAAGAGGGAGAGATTGAGGTAGATGATATATAAAACTACAAGATGATTTTTGACATTTTTTTCTTCACTGTTATAGGAGGGATAGATAGAGGAAGGGAAAGAGAGAGAGAGAGAGAGAGAGAGAGATTATTTAGAACTGCTATGTTGTTTTCTATTTAAGGGGATGAGTGAGGGAGAGAGAGACATAAAATAGTCATTTTTTTCTTCATTAGTATAGAAGGGATAGATATAGGAAGGGAAAGAGAGAGAGAGAGAAAGAGAGAGAGAGAGAGAGAGAGAGAGAGAGAGAGAGAGAGCGATTATATTTGAAACTGCTGTGTTTTTTTATCTGTTTGAGGGGATGAGTGAGGGAGAGAGATAGAAAATAGTCGTTTTCTTATTTGCTAGTATAGGAGGGGTAGATAGAGGAAGGGAAAAGAGAGACAAAGATTATATTTCGAACTGCTATGTTTTCTTTTGTTGAGGGGATGATTGAGGGAGAGAGACAGAAATTCTATTTCGAACTGCTATGTTTCTTTTGTTGAGAAGTATTTGAGAAAGAAGGAAGAAAAAGAGATCCTAATCAAAGAGTTTTGGGAGGGAGAGAGAGAATGATATGATATCGATAATGTTTTCTTTGTTTGTGGAGAAACATAGCAGGAAGAGAGCATATCGTATCTAAGTATTTCAAAAAAATTTGATGTTTGTTTATGTAAGGGGTACCTTGGAAGACAAACTGGGAGAGAGAAGTATTCTATGTTTTTTGTAATAATATTTTGCTTGTTTTTGTGAGAGGTTTAGTTAAAGGAGAGAGGGAAGGAGGCGCAAAGAGAGAGAGAGAGAGAGAGAGAGAGAGAGAGAGAGAGAGAGAGAGAGAGAGTTGCAAAGAAAGAGAAAGAGAGGGATAGAGAAAGAGAGAATAGTCGAAGACATAAATTTGGAGGGTCTTTGGAAGTAGAAAGAGCTAATTTTAATCATATGGTACAGGGGCAGAAACTATGGAAGTAGAAAATGATAGATACAGAGGTAGTTTACAGTCTGTTGTATTGAAGAATGTTAAGGATGAGCATGGGGAATGAATTCCTCAGGTCTACAGGAAATATTCTTAGATCACAACAACCCACTAATCGTGGGTGCTACAAAGTGGGTTGGAAGGATGCAATGGACATCTCCAAACATTGGAAGGGAAGGATCTTAGATTTTGAAATTTCTCCTGGTAGTAACACAGTGACACAAGTATATATTCAGCATGTCTTTACCCATGCAAACATATATGTGCATCCGAATGAAGGACTTCCATATCGTAGGCCCAATTGTAAGTTTTTCAAAGTATACTAGTACTTCATTTGCTTTTTAGATTATTTGCATTTATTTGGGGATGTTGACACTACTGTCTTATGCCTTGTATTTGTTTTCAGACTTATATCCATCTACTTACACAGAGTGGGAGCCTGTAGCATGCGTAACTGGGGTGTTGCATGTCCTCCATGTTGAGATCGGGAGTCTTCAGTATGAAGGTCACACACCATCAGAATTAAAAAAGGACGAGATCTTCTTCTATGACTCAATTTTCATTGTGCCAGATGAAGAAGGACAATATGGTAGATTAGAATCTCTTCCCTTGCCCTCTTTTGATAGTCCAAAATGGCCACTTCCAAGCATGTAGATAAGTGAATCATATAGAAATAGAATGTTTAATGATGTGAGAAACGCTATGAAGCCAACTACTGGTGGAAGAAATGCTAGGTTGAGCTGGTTTCTTCCATTTCCATGCTTTGTTGATTTCTTTGCAAGTTGTAGGCAATTAAGCAAAACAAAGATTACTTAGACTTGCAAGAGCTTAGAAATGGACTGGCTATCTGAACTATTTGACAATGGATGGACAACAAGGACATGTCATGCCGAAGATTTAGTATAATGTCGATTGAACACTTCAGATGTGACATTTCCGTGAGCAAATCTTACAATTCTTGTTTGTATAAAAAATGATCAGGATACTATGTATTAATAGATCCCAAATTTTGCAGGTATTTTATTGGAAGGCAAAATCTCTGCATAACTTTCACATATAGAAGGTTTAGATGGAAGAACCTTCAATGGGAAGCAATGGATGATGATCTGCACGATGGGACTCACAGTCCTATTGTCGAGGCATCAATTTATCGGCAAGGACATCCTGACCTAATGTTGGAATTGGAAGAGGAGTGGACCATGCGACTTATCAGGGAAGAATTGCAGTTGGCAATAGCAAGCCCTCCCCAAGACTATTATTTTAGACTTGATAATTTCGCAAAGTTAGATATAAGTATCCTTTGTAAGAATTGTTTCCCCCCCCATACTCTAGAGATAGTAGAGACATGATGGCAGGTATTTCATATGATATCCAGTTTCTTGGATCCTTAGTGCTTCAACAATGCACTTGGCAACAATGAGGCATTGTTAATATTGTAAGTAAAAGCATTTTTAAGGGCAATGTCTATTTATAAAGTACATTTCTAAGGTCATTTTCACATTTTCAATTTCCCACTCTTGAGTAACCTTGCATTCCATAGCCTCCTCTTTCATCTTCTCGAGCATCCTCCTACACTCATGGCTTCCCCTAGAGAGGCTTTTGACCAGTGGATTTCATCCACTGATTCCCATGCCTCTGCAGATCAGGTTTATCCTATCTTCTACAAAGCATTCCATCTTGAGTCACACTTGAGAGCTCTCCTTCCTGTTGATAATCCCTCTCTTCAAATTTTTTTAAGACTTATCCATGGGCAATCTGTCACGATTGCTAACTCCCCTCACCAATGGGTTTCATTGGATATTTTGAGCTCTTTTGACCAGAGTGCTAACTTCAAGAGGACACTAGGTAGGGCCATGGATAATGTCCCTCTCTCTCTCCGTGAGTACGCTACTCCCATTGGGGATGATTCATCTTCCCCAATTCATTTGATCGAGAGAGATGCAGCCTTACCATTTTCCTTGCAACTAGCAAGTTTGATGAGGATGTTGGCGAGTAACTCGAGGGTCCTGCATCCACAAGTGGTGGAGCAAGTCCATCAACAAGTGGGGGAGGAGATGACCTAAACCTAGACTTGGAGCCTGAGAAGCATACTATTAGCCTAGTTGAGGAGCAAGTTGAAAGCGAGGGCATCTTATCTTCATATCCGACTCGTGCATATCCATTCTCTACCTATAGTCTAGATGAGGTAGCAAGCAAGCCACACCTTGCTTCGATTGATCCAATCAGGATTGAGGGTGAGGAATACCTTGCCCTATTGGAAGTGATGGAAGAAACTGGTCTCCGAGAGGACGAGGTGCTCTGTCGGCTCTCGAATGACACTTTTGATGATGTCATTGGCTTCGATGCTCCAGTGAATCCAACAATCAATGAGATTTCACGCTTTGATGACTCGAGCCTCACCGATCTAGAGGCAATCCAACTAGCATAGAAGGCAATCGAGGATGCCGCACCAGAGTACGACATGTCCGATGAGCAGTTCATGAATTTGAAGAGGGAATTGTTCAGGGACAGAGATGAAGAAGCTGGCACCTCAAGCCAACATGAAGTTCAAGATCAACCACAAAAGGGAGTCCAATTAGACACTGTAGAGCTAACGCACTCTGCGAGATGAGGCAGAAAAGGTATGTAGCTTTGCCAGCTTCATCATGTGATTCAAAATCATCAGTATTCCATTTTAGGAACAAAAATAATTGCTTTTTCTTCAACGGGTAGGGAATTAAAAATAGGGTTTAGGGTTTAGAGTAGAAAACCCAAGCAAATTTTATGAATTTTAAACCCAAGACATCCACATCTTATTTTTCATTCCCTAAATCAAATTTGGGAGGCCTCTGATACCCTAGCAACCATGTCCATCATTTTCAAGCCGAAAGCCCCCTGGAAACCCTAAATCTAACATCATGCGATGCTGAAACAAGGCTCTAGTCACATGATGTCGGATTTAGGGTTTCCAGGGGGGTTTTTGGCTTGAAAATGATGGACATGGTTGCTAGGGTGTCAGAGGCCTCCCAAATATGATTTAGGGAATGAAAAATAAGATTGAGGGTTTAGGGTACAAAAACCAACCAAATGTTATGATTTTGAACCCAAGACATCCTGCCACTTTTCTCCGCCAGTTGCCCCTCCCATTCCATTTGTGTAAACAAGGTTATAGTTTTTTCATAGACTAAAATCATATCTTTAAGAAATATTTTTTGGGAGGGACCCCAGCAACCATGCCCATAAATTTTATGCCAAAAAAACCCCTGCCATCCCTCTAGTCGCATGATGTCGGATTTTGGGCTAGCAGGGGTTTTTTTGGCATAAAATTTATGGGCATGGTTGCTAGGGTCCCAGTGGCCTCCCAAATAAGATTTCTTAAAGATATGATTTTTACTTGGAAAAAAATCCTTATTCTTATTAATTCTCAAAAAATGATATTTTATTAATTTATATAATCTTTGGATTTTGATGTAATATGTTGGTTGCATGATATTTTATGGGTTGATGAGTATGCCAAACGCAAGGGTGGAACCAGAGGGTCTTCTAGTGGGGGGATGGCATCGATCAGCCACTACATCAACAGAGTGGCTCAATACATTTTGGTGTTCCATCGACAATTATCACCAGATGGAAAGATAAACATCATGAAGTTCAGGGTCCTCAGTCGGATGGTGAAGATGAGGCCCATCCATCCTACTGTCGATCATGTTATTCTGATTAGGCATAGTGTAGCTTCTCAGACACATGATTTGGTCCACTTCATAGTATTATGTAGCTATTGTAGGGCTAGCTGGCATTACAGATCCCTTGGGTATAGAGAATGAAATTGTGCAGCCCTCTCTACTTTAGCAAGCAAAAAAGGAATCTAAGCCAAGCAGGAAGAAGCGTAGACTAGAGTAGCTTAGGCATTCAAGCTTTGATGATCTTTGTGATACTACTCAATGTAAATAAAGAAAACCAGTTTCAAATAATTTTCTCTTCCCGTTTATAGAACATTGTTTCCTTTTCTATGTTAAGTAAAATTGAGTATTATTTCCTTTTGCATGTTCTATTAAGATTTGATGTTTATTATTTCATTTTGCTTTTGTATACATTGAGAGTGCATGTAAGTAAATTAATAGATTGCAAATACATTGAAAATAAATTTAAGATTGCACATGCAAAGACAATTCTAAAAAAGACAATTTATTATATTGATGCTCGTAGGCAGAGTACAAGGTAGATGTCTATAGGCAGAGTACAAGATAGATACCCATAGGCAGAGTACAAGGTGGAGCATACAAAATCCATAAGTGCCCTTGGGCTTCCTAAGACATACAATAAATTGCATGTCTGCAATGGTCACCGTGACCCTTTTCCTATGGATGGCAGCCAGCTGGGTGTCATCCATGAGGTCTACTAGGTAGGCCTCAGATGCATGCTACAGCGTAAGCAAGGCATCTCTAGAAATACGCCAGGGAGCCTTCACAACTCCACGCCTATAAAACCAGGACATTGGGCTAAGGTTGAGGTCCTGCATGACCTCGCGTACCACCCTTGCAGAGCTGGCCATCGGGATCAGCAGATCAATGGAATTCTGAAACTTTCTTATCTCCCGTAGTGCCACTGTTCTTGGCTTGAATCTGTACCACCTCACTAGAGGAGGGCCTCTTTGCCCTCGATGTGGACGGCCTCTTCCTAGATGTTGAGGGCCTCTTTGACTAGCACTTGGAGCTCGAGCACCTCCTCCCCGTTGGCATGGACCCTGATTGTCTGTTCTTCTCTTGGTCCTCTGCTTTGTCCTTTGTTGTTCCTCTTCCACACGCTCCTGCTCTGTGCTCCTTGAGTCATCAGTCTCTATCAGAGGATCTTCTTGTGCCTTCCTCTATCCCTCCTCTTGTGCCTTCCTCTGTCCCTCTTGCTCCCTGTTTGGCTTCTAGATTGGTTGTTTCTCCCTTTGATGGGGATCATCGGGGGGAGAGGGGGGGGGCTATTACTCTCTGTCTCTAAGTCTGGTTGTGCCAATCTCCGTGGTGCCTTGATCTTGGGCCTGGCCATGGGGGATGGAGAGAGTGTGCAAGAGAAAGGGTGAGGGTGCAAGAGATAGTGTGGAAATCTCAGGAGCAAGTGGGAGGTGGTGTGGGAGTGGAGAGCTCTTTAAACAGTGAAATGAAAATGAGGGCGCATTCTCTTATATAGGGACAAAAACCCTAATTTTTTAAAAATACTTGTTTCAATGAAAACCCTTAAAAAAGTAACATTAGTGCAATCTTGAGCTAAAAGTTATATTTAACATCCCATAACACAAAATTTCTCATTTATACTACAACTCACATCCATTATATGTTGGCTTTTCTGAAAATCACATAACTAAAATTACAAATAAATTCTAAAACTTATGTGCATGGCATCCACATTGGGAGAGTCTACACCATCATTTTCATCTGTCTCCACCCATATGCGCCCTTGTCTATGATGGGTTGCACTCCAACTTGCATGATTCTCTCTTACATTAGATGAGTTGTATATTCTTCTTCAACGTTCCGCATTAACATCTTGCACTGCATGGGACACTAAGGACTCTTTGAATGCTAGTTTTGTAGCTACTCTTATTTGATACGCCTGTACCACCATTGAACCAATTCAACCATTGGGCTTGACTTAGTTCTACCACCCTCGTGTTGGGTCGCTCTATTATATGCACAACATGCTTGCCAATGCGATCTTTCCATGCCCTGAGTGGACCACACTCTGATGCTTCCATAATTCCATGCCATGTATGGTGCATGAGCATATAATATGTGCTGCCAAATAGAAAAACAAATTTGTATGTCATGATGATTTGCACATGCCAACACTAGCCATGCATGTATTGTTAGTCTTGCAACATGTTGAAGAAAAGAAAGTTGCTCTATTATACAAGCTAGTAGGTTTGTGGTTTAATGCACCGATTTGGTCATTTAAAAACTATCTATCTTAGTCCTCAATTCTTACAAGACACCCCATGTTTATTATCTCTAACTTATCCTTCTTTTCTTTAAACACCACTTGCATTTGAAACTTATTACCTCTAACTAGGTTTATCTATGGATTCTTATCTAATGGTCTATATTTTTGTCCTTTCTAGGATGTCTTTTGGTAGCACATACTTCCAACAACTACTTCCCACTTCACATAGATTTTCCCCTAATGATCTGTGAATGCTTTAAACCCCTTATGTTTAGATTTAGTACATTGCAACACAAAGTATGGCTCATCCTCCTTAGAGGAAGGAAGAACTATGACATTCATGCTCTTAGAGGAAGGAAGAACTATGACATTATCCCCCTCTTCCAATTCATTAGTGATGTCACCAAATCCCTTGCCAAAATTATGGTACAATGCTCCTCTCTTTGATAAGTCTTCATGTACACAAAAATATGACATAGATGCCATTGTCTTATAGTTGTAATGTCCTCACACTTGTCATAACCTCCCATGATGCACACATTGCAAAAATACAAATCATGTTGTGTTTTGAGAGAAAGATGTTGTTGAAAGACCCATATGATGTGTAAACTTTGCATCCCATCAATGTTTCCATAGTCATATCGTTTCCTCCTTTGTATTTCATCCACTTTCACATTGTGAAACACTATATATACTAAACTATTGTTTAGGATCTTTTATGTATGTCAATTGTTTGTTGAGAAACAATGCTCAACATCATGTGATCATATGTGCATAGCGCTAACCCAATAGAGTGCTATAAAGGAAAGGGTTAGATGCCCTAACCGTAACCCTAAAAGGGTTTGTATATATTCTACATTTTCAACTAAATCTAGTGTACAGTTAGTCATTTGTGGTGTGCTCTCTAGTTGTGCCCTCTCTCCTCATCTCCACTCTTCTCCTCTCATATTTTGTCATGGTATCAGAGCTCCCTTGCCTTCCGCTGAGACATTACGATCCGTATGAGAGAGTATGATTGATTGAGAGATTGAGCTTCATGCTTTCATTCTATTGATGAAATATTTCCATTCATTGGAAGAGGTTTAGTCCATTTCTGTTCATAGTTCTACTCCAATTTTCAGAGAAAGATAGGGAGAGCTCCTTGAGATTGAGATTTCAAAGAGGAAATCTTGTCTTTGAGAGAAAAAGAGAAAGATTTTTCTTTAGAGCTGTTGATGGAAAGAAAAGCTAGGGAGTAAGAGTCTTCTTTCAGAGAGTGTGAGGACTAGAGAGGTTCAACAATACAACATCGACTATCCCATAAGACTCGACGTCTAGCCTCATAGCACCTAAGCGGCTCTACAACTCTCGCAGCAGCTTCAAATCTAGGAAAGAAAGTGCCTTGGCTTGCCTCCTAGCTCCAAACGGTTGCTCAACAAACAACATTTGACAAGCTCCAATGTCAACGAACTCCAACCAGCACTCGACCTCCAAACTACAATAGCTCGGTGGCTACTATCAAATGGCTCCAAATCCAATGTACCACAAAATGCCTATGCCATACTCATGGCAATAGCAACATCTACACATCTCCTTTGAGCTCCAACCTCACAACAATCCATGCGGCTCTCACAGCGACTAATCTTTGACAAACAACCTTGCAATAGCACACGGCTATAAGGTTGGACCTCCCACATTACAATGCCAATGCTGACTACTACTTCAATAGCCAAGCTTCACAACCTCCAAACCAACGCCTTCTCTATAGACCCAAACAACACTAGGACTCTGACTCCTTGTACCAGCACTCGAGAAATGACTTCACACCTATGGGCATGAATGACAAGCACCTCAGCACTCATCCCCGCTCACAACCCAAGTAGGCAGATGGGGCTCCCAACTCCTGTAGCATACGGCCTCACGACAATAAGCTACGTCTAATGATAGACTCCTTTGGCGAGCTCCCTTCTACAAAGACAACCACCATGGCTCCCACGGACTCAGGCGATTCAGGAAGCTAGCAACACGCAACCTCCACGTATAGTGGCTCCACGACCTGGCGGACTACTATTCTCTTCTTCAACAAGCCGACCAACTAATAACTCTTCAACACAAATGACATCCATAAGGACTTGCAAAGCAGAGAACGGTGACCATCGACGGAGCTGCCGATGGAATCCATGAGATTTTGTCGGGAATATTTTGATTTCGATGAAGCGTGGTGATCCACCTCACCCTACCCTTAGGGTCACCATCCCTTGAGGCTTGGTCAACAAATGGCCACATGACAGACTTATCTACCATATCACCAATGGCCCCGAGTGAGATTACTCTCAACAAAAGCAGAATGGAAGAGGGAGAGAGAGAAACAGAGAGCCACACAAGTTTTTGGTGGGAGTAGAACACCCTAATCTTCCGGACAATGTGCCTTTAAGGGAGAACAACCAGAGAGCATACTATCCAATGCCCATCAATACACGACAATACTCAAACCGCTAACTAGGTAGACTCTTCGTCAGCATATCTATAGGCTTATCATCTGTATGAACCTTGACAAGCTCTATGCGCTTGTCCTCAAGTACCTCCCTGATGAAATGGTACCTGACCTCAATGTGTTTGGTCTTTGCATGAAAGAACTGATTCTGTGCTAGCTGAATAGCACTCATGGAATCACTATGCAATGTCGGCACACTTGTATGAATCCCCAAGTCTCCCACTAGCCGATCAAGCCATATAGCCTCCTTACAACCCTCTGTGGCTACAACATACTCAGCCTCTGTGGTAGACAAAGAATTGCACTTCTGTGCATAAGACATCCACAACACTGCACCACTTGCAAAGGTGAACACATAACCAGAAGTGGATCTCCTACTATCCACATGCCCTTATCCACATGCCGTGCATAGTCTGAATCTGTGTACCCAAGTACTCCCATGTCTCCTCTACCAAAGCAGATGCACATCTCCTTGGTACCCTTCATGTACCTCATGATGCACTTAAATGCCTCCCAATGCCTCTTTCTTGGATTAACCATATACCGGCTAACAACTCCCACTACAAATGCAATGTCTGGTCTAGTAGCTATCATAGCATACATAAGACTCCCAACCGCTGATGCATAAGGAACCTTGGCCATCATGGCCCTCTCCTCATTTGATTTGGGACTACTATCTGTATGACTTAGCTTCACATATGGAGGTAATGGAGTACTCACTGCCTTCCCCCCCTCCATATTGAAATGCTGCAATATTTTTGTAACATACTCCTTCTGTGAATGCGAAAGGAGTTTCCTACTTCGATCACGCATGATGCGCATACCAAGAATATGACTTGCAAGTCCCAAATCCTTCATATCAAAGGCCTCATACAACTTGGCCTTTAATGCATCTAGCTCATAAGTATTCTTGCTAGCCAATAGCATATCATCCACATATAGTGCCAGGAGTATCAGGCTATTATCCTTAGCCCTTTTAGTGTAGAGGCACTGATCAATTTCACTCCTTCTAAAACCATGGGATCGAATGAAAGCATCAAACTAATGATACCATTCTCTAGGCGCTTGCTTAAGACCATAGAGACTCTTCTTCAGCTTGCAAACTAAATGCTCTTTGCCCTTTTCTTCAAAGCCTTCCGGTTGTACCATGTAAATTTCCTCATGTAGATCCCCATGCAAGAAAGTTGTCTTGATATCCATCTGCATAAGCTCCATATCCTCTGCTACCACTAGTCCAAGCATGCATCTAAGTGTGGTCATCTTCACAACCGGAGAGAATATCTCATCAAAGTCCACACCCTTCTCTTGCTTGAACCCTTTAGCGACGACCAAATGGGCCTTGTACCTAGGTACATCGTCACATGTGACCTTCATCTTATAGACCCATTTACATGGCAATGCTTTCTTTCCATGTGGCAAAGAAACCAAGTCCCAAGTCTTATTCTTCATAAGTGAACTCATCTCTGATTGCATAGCATACTCCCACTTGTGTTCATCCTCATGCATCATAGCCTCTCTGTAGCAAGAAGGCTCCCCGCAATCAGTAAGCATCACATAGTCTACCCCTAGAACAGACCTATCAGGCGGTCTAGATATCTAGATGATCTTCTCAAGGGCATTTCAGCTTGCTATCCCACCTGCATATCAGCCACATTTGGCTCATCATTTCCACCAATAGATGATCCATCATCTACCCTTGATTGTATACCTGTGGGAGTACTTGGTGGTACCATTTCTTGCACATTTGGTGCATGGACAGCTTGCTGTCTATCAACATATGCAGGTGGATTCACATCTTGGAAAGTGATTCTCCTCATTTCCACATCCCTCATGGGTGCCTTATGCATCTTCTTCTCATTGAAGGCTACATCATGGCTGCGTATGGCCTTCTTTGCTTCTAGATCCCAGAGATGATAGCCCCTCTCTCCACTTTCACCATAACCCAGAAAGATGCATTTCCTAGACTTAGGATCTAGCTTCTTTCGAAGCTCTTTTGGCACATATGCATATGCCTCACACCCAAATATACACAAATGAGAGTGAGAGGGCTTCTTGCCACTCCATGCCTCTTCAGGAATACCACCATCCAAACTCTTACTAGGTGATCTATTGATCACGTGCACTGCAGTCTTCATTGCCTCAGTCCAAAAACCACCAGAAAGACTTGCATTGGAAAGCATGCATTGTAAACTTTCTTGAATAGTACAGTTCATCTTTTCTGCAACTGGATTTTGCTCTGGAGTATGAGGGGATGTGAGCTCCCTCTTAATCCCACGTGTACCACAGAAATGCTGAAAGTCATGAGAGAGATACTCTCCACCATTATCAGTCCGTAGGCATTTAAGCATTTTACTTGACTGATTCTCAACCAAGGCCAGCCATTTCTAAAATACATGGAACACATCATTCTTCCGAGCTATAGCATAAGCCCACACTTTCCTAGTTGCATCATCAATGAATGTCACATAATATTCAACCCTACCTAATGACCGTAATGACCATGTAGGCATGGGACCACATATGTCTGAATGCACCAAATCAAGCTTTTCAAACCGCTGATGTCGCCTGCTTCCCATAGAGATAGTGCTCACAAAATTCAAAATGAGAGAAACTTAAATGCGGTACATAACCCAAACGGCATAAGAGTTTCATCCCATTTTGGCTCATATGGCCCAACCGACAATGCCATAAAGAAGTGCTTGGCTGCTCGGTTATTGCAACAACCTGATCAAACACCCCTGATACATGCAAGGGATACAAAGTCCCACACTTGGCACCCCTGGCCAAAAGCATAGAGCCCTTCTGAATTTTCCAACTCCTAGAACCAAAGATGGTCTAAAAACTAGCATCATCTAGCTGACCCGTTGAAATGAGACTCTTGGTCAGCTTAGGCACGTGTCTCACATTTTTCAAAATAAATGTAGACCCATTTGCAAAAGAAAACTTTATGTCAGCTACTCCCACTATGTCACATGCATAGTCATTTCCAAGATGCACACAACCTGTCTTTCCACTGTCATAAGTGGAGAACCATTCCCTATGGGAAGTAACATGGAATGAAGCACCAGAATCCAAAATCCAATCCTCGGAATATGCATCATTTAAAGTGGTAAGCAACTCTGCAGATAAACTAGACATGAAGAGAATGTCATTGTCACTATCATGTGTGACTGCATTGATCTCCTCGATCTTCACTTTTCCTTTGTCCTCCCTTGGACTCTCTTCCTTTTGATTTGCACCCCAATTTGCATTCTTTTTCTTATCCTTTTGCTCTCTTTTAAGCTTGTAGAAATCCTTTTTCATGTGGCCCTTCTTGCCACAATAGTGACACTCAATGTTCCACGCCCTGGACTTGCTACGGGACTTCCCTCTTCCTTGAAACTTCCCCCTGGACTGTGATCTGCCCCTTTGTACATTTAAGGCTACATCATGCTTGTTGCCTTCCATTGACTTCTGTCTAATCTCCTCGACCAACAAGCCACCAACCACATTATCAAAGTTCAATACTCCACCAGGTGTAGAGTTACTGATAGCAGTACAGAAAGTATCCCATGATGATGGTAATGAGCATAAGAGAAATATTTCCCTCATTTCTACATCGAAATTTAGCTTTTGAGCTTGAAGCTGACTGAAAATGATATTAAATTCATTCAAGTGCAAAGCTATGGATACTCCCTCCTTCATGTGCAGCTCAAATAATCTCTTCATGAGATAGACTTTATTTGAGGCAGTCTCTTTCTCATATGTAGCACACAACTTTTTCCATAAAGCTTTTGTAGTCTTTTCAATGACTACTGTGAAATAAACTATCTCCCCAAGATGAAGTCTGATGGTAGACTTTGCCAATGCATCCAACTCATTCCATTCATATGTGGACATAGCTGCAGGCTTAGTTGCAATCCCTTGCAAGGGTTTTATCTACTTCTTTTGAATAAGCACATCCCTTATCTGTTCTTTCCACAAAGAAAAGTTTGTCCCATCAAACTTTTTAATGCTGAAAAAATCCTTTTCAGACATGGAAGAGGATGCCATGATGCAAATAAAGCAAAATCCCAAATGCTAGTGCCTACAAGAGAGAATCACACCAAATACCAAATGCACCCAAATGTGTATGCCATAATAGAGTGAAATATCACCAAAACTCAAAGCTCAAAGCATCAAAAGATACAGCTGACTCATGTGCATGTACTATGCATCCATATGAGCAAATCTGGCCCAAAAGAAAATGCCAACTGCAATGGCGATCCAAAATGCCAATAAGTGCCAAATGGCTCAAGCATAAACACCGTCCATGGGCATATGCATCAACAATATCTCATCCAAGAGAGCATAACACCATCAGTGCATCAACTGCAATGTGTCAAAGCTGTCCCTCAGCATAAAATAGCATCCATGTGCAAAGCGTCCATAAAAAATAGCATCCCACAAGGCAATCTGGGCCTATCAGCACATCCAATAAGGATCGCAATGCATCCAAATGGCCTATAAATCATCCACTGCAACCCAATGCACACCATGAATGAGTGCACACGGCTCAAACTACAACCAGAGTGATCTGCATAAGGTATGCTCAAGAAATCATGGTCCCACGGCAATGACCGCTACTGAAAATAGAACCTGAGATGCCTCAAAACATGGGTGCCATTGCATAATCGGACTCAGCAAGACAATCTGCAAATATCTCTCTTCTGTTGGAACTCCAAAATCCCAACCGATGAGTGAGAAATGGGGGTCAACACTTATCCACTGCCATGTGGCATAAATCTAAGGTTTCAAAACCTTAGAATGAAAAATGCATAACAAAGAGACGAAATCAAATACACAAAGATCTATAACTCTGAAAATACTCCACTGAATCACGCAAGAACTGACAAGTAGGGGCTTTTAGGCGTTCGAAATGCAATGGGACATACGGTTTTGGAAACCATGGTCCCAATCACCGGGTCCAACACACAGACTGAAAAACGTTTTTGGAAACTGAACTGTTTGTAAACTCCACCGGAGTGCAAATGATGAGCAACATAGAAGTTTTAGGACCTTCTGAGTCCACCGGAACTGACAGATCTACAAATGGTTGCTCTAAACTTGAGTTCCAACACTCGGGCATAAAAACGTTGAAACTGACACAGTGAGTCAGAAATCCAACGAAATGATCCCAGATTCAAGAATGAAGGTGTTTCCAAGCTCCTAAAGTGAAATGGACATCAAAAGTAGGCAATGGTTGCCTCTACAAGTCAATACGGAGTCTCTGTCGAAAAGCTTTAAAAATGACTTTTTCTTTGGAAACACTTAACATGCATTCAAAACCACTTTGCAAAACCAAAGTGACTTTTCCAACGGTTCCTTCAAGGTCTCTGCGCACTTGGATGCAAGTAAAATCACCCACAAAGCTTCCCATAGAGCTTCTCCTTTCTCCCATAGAGCTGCTGAGCTTCCAAGCATTCATGCACGCTCAGCTAGATCACCCGGGCTCTGATACCACTTGAGAGTGCTCTCAATGGAAGCAGAACGGAAGAGGAAGAGAGAGAAACAGAGAGCCACACAAGTTTTTGGTGGGTGTATAACACCCTAATCTTCTTTTTCATTCATTTATATATGTCTTTGAGTATTGTACATAACCGGGGTGTGACCTTTAACCTCCACATCGAGTTTCCACATCATCATTGCCACTTGGTAGAGTGCCTTCTAAGCACAGTCCCTTCCATAGGCACACAGTGCATTTCTACATGTGACACCCACTGCCACCTCCCTTGAGTGCCACATCATCATTGAGCACATTTGCACCCTTTTTGCCCCTCCACCTAGATCAAGCCGTATCTCTTGATCCAAGAAGAATTTGAGGGCGCTCCAAAAAGGAAAAATGGTCAATTTTTTATTTTCTACATGCTCATTACATCATCCACACATTTTGGTGCAAGTAACTTTGATGCTGATTTTATTGCTAATGATGACCACTTCACTGGAATGATCTGCCTCTGCCTCTACTTCTATATGAAATTGTGAATGCTTGATCATTGGAATGACCTTTGTGTGCATGACACAAGTAACACTGACTGAAGTTATTCCAGTGTAAGAATTTGCCGTTGGATGGCAATACTCTGGACTAGATTCTCGTATCTCTTTCCTAGTCCATTCAAGATGACTTAAACCATTCTGTTGGATTCATGGTCTCTCATACTGTTGCGAGCTGATTGTTGTAATCCTTGATCTTGAGTATGTAAGCATGATTGATTTCACTGCTATTGGGGAAACTCTGGTTGATTTGGTTTCTCAGTGTGAGAATCCCGGAAGTGTGCTTGGACTCACAAAGAGCTATGAACATATCCCATGCTTCTTTTGATGTCTTGGCAGTGTTGAACTATCCTAGCATGACATCTTGCACATTCTGGTTGATCACATGATATGCTTACTTGTTTTTCTTGTCCCATTCTTCATGTGCTCGAGCAATGGTAGGATCTACTACTACCGGTGTAGTCACCGGTGCAGTCACTGTTGGTGTAGCTAGAGATCCCACTATAGATCCTGATGTTGTGACAACAAGTGGAGTAGAGCTACTGCTGGCTGGATCGTCCAATGGTCTAGGTGTAGATCCATTGACATACTCCCATTTGTCTTAAAGTACAAGAATGGTCTCCATTTGATATTTCCATGTGCCATAATTGGAGTTATCTAGCTTAGTAAATGCCTCCAGATTGAGGTTGGTAGTCATAGACATGGTGCAATAAATGTACTTAAAGTTTCTGTGAAAGAACTATCTGAATCATTTGCGAAACCACTAACTGTACCAACTAAAATATGAACTAGTGGTGAAGATAGAGTTGCACTATATAATGAAATCTATTACAAGGTTTATGGAAAATGATGCGAGAATAGCCAAGAGGCTTTGCAAGGCTTGAAATGATGTGCACAAGCCAAAAAATAGCCAAATAGGCTTTACAATGATGGAATGTGTGTGTGAAATAAAATCTTGTGATATCCACTGAACAATCGGTCAATGTCTCTGAACACTCTAAAGTCCGCTCTCTGAAATGTAGAACATCAGGTTTCAGGTAATGTGATGATGTGAAACCGCATGTGCACACTGGGATTGGAGTAGAAACTATTTATGAATTTTTGGTATGGGTTCAATTAGTTGCTTTGGATTTCTCTCCGCTATGGATGATCTAATCTACTCTGCACTAGATCTAGACCAACCATCGTGAGTTGAGAAAGCAGCAAAAAATTCCCTTTCTTTGTTCGTTTTACGTGTTGGCATCAGCAACATCAGCATCAGCAAGGAGGAAATCATTCCAACTGACGAAGATTCCAAGGATGAGGGAATGCATCCACCAATGTGTCAAACATTCAGTGCAACTACTGTCATAAGTTTGGACACTATGAAAGAGATTGCCGCAAGAAGTAGTATGACCAAGGCGGTCAATCCAGCAGCAATCGAGGGCATTTTTGAGGAAGAGGAAATCATTGTGGTGGACATTCGAGTCACCCAAAAACCTAATCACATGGTGTTTTGTTTCCGTCTCATCCACGTAAACTAAGGGTACCAGGAAGACCAAATGTGAGACCGAGCAAGATAGACTCTATTATAATAACAACCAGGTA